>NW_009635286.1:5091-10202 GCF_000690535.1 Cariama cristata
GTTCAGCAGTGAACACAGTCCCAATGTCCTGTGTACATGAACCATTAAAAAAATTCATGAGGAAAAAAACCCCATGTACAATATAAAAATTGCATTTGAACTTCCCAATCAGCTAGAAAATTAAAAGTCTTCTGCTATCCTACCCAATGCCTTTCATCTCGACCAGGAGAAAGTTTGCATGCAGAGAAAGTTATGAAAGATAAATCTGCTAGTCAAGAGCTCTCAGAAATTGACGGTATAACACAGAGAGAGAACACAAAATGAAACCTCAATTGCTAAGAAGATCCTGTGTCCCCCAGATCCCTCGCATTCAATCCCAGAAGTATCATCTCAGGTACCTCCACTGTGTGACAGCTGCCACAATGTCCCAGAGGAAGAGATAAAATCTTGAAGAGCCAGGATGCACCTGCAGATGTTTTCGGATAACATATTCAAATACACTTTGAAAGTAAATGGGAGATTGTGTTGATAATGGCATTCAAGTGCAGTGCTCTTTTTGTGAAAAAAAATAACAAGTTGAAGTGTCTTAATTATATCAAGTGGTATCACTATGAAGTTCATGCTGCAGCTCTGTAACCTGAAGGTGCCACGGGTGTGAGCTACAGTTGAAGTGACCCAGAGCAAATGAAGAGTTTCAGCCTTTTGACCAAATATTGGTGATCTATTTTTGTCACTACATGGATAGCCAGGAGGAATGGATAAGCTGCAAGCTGAAGAAACAGTTTGGAACAGCCAACTCCATCCATTAAGAAAGTGGCTTTTCTTCAGCCAACCCACCCAACTTGCTATGATTCAAGCAAATGTCCTTTGCTCAGCACCTGATTTTGTCAGGACACAGGAATGAAAGCTGCCCCTGCCCACTATACCAACACAAAGTCAAGGTTCAGGTAAAACCCAGAGAGTACAGCCAAGACTCGTATACTAAACTGACGTAATTGTGATGCTTTGCATAAAATTAGTTTCACCTTAAGAAATTCATTCAAGTATAGCAAATAAGTCTGGTAAAACTGAGGCATATGGTCAGGCATTATTGTCCATAGTTCACATTAACTAAATATGCTTATCAATATATTATCTAGGGATTTAATAAAATCACTGATAAAGAAAAATGCTTGCAATTTGGACAAGTGAAGCAGTCATTCCATGAGTGCCTACACAGAAGAAGAGTCACAAAGAAGAAATGGCTGAAACTGTCTACTCTCATCAGAATTCACAATTCACTTTCAACATTCATAATAAACAAGGCGCAAAAAGTACCAAAGGTAATATTTTTCCCTTGTTTATGGTTTGAATGACAGTTTCGATAAGTTTCTGATTTGCAGATCTAAAAAGGGCTGAAACATGTACTTTCACTGAGAAAAATTATCAAAGACCAACCCTTTAATTTTTCCTTTGTTTCAGGTCCTTTTCTTCTGATGCCTTCACTATTATGTAATACCCTTTCATACTTTTGGCATGCATGCCCTAACAATGTTGCACAATTTGAGAAAAAGCAAAGCACGCCTATGCTACATTTAATCCCAAGAAACACGAGTGCAGTAACGTGTGCTATTACCATACACTTCCTCACAGAACAGCGAAAGCGCACAGCTTCCAAAAGGCTTGGTTCTAGTACTGTCTATGACTGCCAACCCCATTCCAAGATATTCTCCTTGACAGAGCTCCCAGCATCTTTCTATCATTTTTACATGATGTTTGCACCCAATTATCTTAATTTAATCTTTTACTTTGCTATTATGTTCTGCTTTGATTAGATTTTTTTCAAAAAATAGTAATAGCAAGGTACTTCCATAACTGTTGTATAAATGGGACGAGTTCTTCATGAGAAAGCAAAACTGCGTTAATTTTACTGGAGCTGCAAGGCATGTTCTCTCAGCTGCTTATCTCCAACACCACAGGTAATCATCTGCATGTTGTGGAGGATTTTGCTTGCAAGGCTCTGCCGCTTCTTGCAATGCTCCCTGCATGTAGCACTTGATCTCTTAACACTGTAGCATCCAACAGTAAGGCTGTCAAGTCAGAGAACTCTGGTGTATGTCTTTAAAGTGTCAAACAGGCTTATGATGACATAAGGGTGGAAATCTCCCGTCAGTGAGACTTTTAGTAATACTCAAAACTTCACTGGACAAGGCCCTGGAAACTGACCTATTCAAACATACTTTGCATAACATCCCAGACTGGACGGTTCAGGATATCCCTCCCAAGCTGAATTATGCACAATTCCCTTATCTTGTCTCTAGCACTATTAGTTCAACTTACACTGCTTGGCCTAGTTAGCACACCTCCCAGTACCAAAGACTCATACACCGAAATGATTGGGGGGAAAAAAAAAAAGTACAGGTAATCTGGAAGACAGATGAGAAGCTGGAAATGAAGAGAGGCACAAGAAGTTAGCAGACGGGCAGGTAAAAGATGAGAAGATACGCTGAAATCGAAAGTGGTGTAGAATGACATATTAAAGTAGAACAGAAGAAAGCATGTCCACAGCAAGAACAATCACTGTAGGAAACAATAAGGATAGCCTTTGAGGTAGAAAGACAGAGATACAAAATAGGCAACAGGAAAGAAAGACCACATAATTTGAAAAGACCCTTGGCAAGAAAGAAGCTGAAGGAATAACTAAAAACAAATACTTTGCTAGATAGATAGTCCAAACATGATATTTGAAGAGGATAAACAACCACAGAAGTAGGAAATTGCTTTTTTGAAAGCACAAAACTGAGGAAGAACAACAAACTGGAGGCCTTTATGCTGAAAATAGCATTTGCAAGTGACCTCCTGCTCTTCTTCAGAAGAAAATAACGTTTCAGAGTGCAGAACAACAAAGAAAAGTATGGCAAGCAGCATCCTGGACATTTCTAGGCAGCTCCACAAAGCACAGCTGAATGTTCAATCAGCCCTCAGATTCAAATACTGCCCTCCTGTTCACGTAACATGCACAAGCATAGCCAAGTCACTGTAACCTTGCCACATGCGCAAGAATAGCCAAAGAACAAACAAATAATCAGAAATGTGTACTACCCTGAACATATGTATATTTTTATTGGAGAAAGGAATGAAAGAGAGGAGTGTACTGAGAAGACTAACTTGCAGTTATAATCCTCTATTAACTGTTGAATTTAATATCTCATGCAGGGATTTATATACTTGGATATTTATGTGAAAATTGTAAATGGGCTTACCTGTATTCCTAGGCACACACTTAGAAATCAACAAAAGTAAAGTAATTGCACTTTTTGCTGGGAAGGTAACTTCTTTTTACCCCTCTCAGTCACAAAAGTGCCAGATTAAAAAGACCCTTAGATTACCAAGAACTCCTGTTTGTTACACTGCAGAACCATGCTACTAAAACCAGAATCTTGTAAAATTCTAGCACAGTTTCTAAAGTATAGGAACTACTAGAGTGTCCTGGTTTTTCTAAAGCAAATAAGCATGCATAACTTTTTCCACAAACTAGCCAGTCATGAATGCATCCATATGAACTCCATATGCAGAACACAAGCCATTTTATTGAACCCTGCTGAAATGCAGTATGCCTCTTCAGGGCAGGCTAAGCGCAAATACCATGTTCAAGTTGGAATCAAGCTCTAAGTAATTTCAATACATCCAGGATTAATTTGGCTCACTAACTCTCTTGTAAAGATGATGAACTGGCACAGCAACTCCAGTCGCTATACTACAATGCCCCAGAGAAGCAAGTAGGAAATACCTTGCCCTGAAGTCCTCATCTGATCGGTTACTGGCGTCCATTGCAGATTATACTGGCTTCTCTAATGGAAAGGTAGGTGTGCTAATTTCTTGCGCCACAAAGATCTATGCAACAAAAATGATCTTGACAAAATAGCAATAAATTTCTCATAACCCACTATTGATTTTTTTTTATATTTGGCACATGGAAACTATAGAGTGAAACTTCAGGAGGAGTGTGGGCTCACCACAACACAGATAAAATGAATTATGAAGAACAGACAGCATGCTTGCTTACTTAATTCACTTCACTGACAAAGCATTCAGAAGCTTCCTTTAGAGTACTGAGTTATTATATATAAAGCTAACATAATAACAATGTAAATTAGATTGAGCTTTAGGAGACAGAAATAAAAAAATAAGTCATGCTGCGGGACCACTGCAAAATTAACATAAAACTAACAATAATCACACTGAAATTAAGTGGTGAACTGCTACCATATTATTGAAGATGAGTTACAATATCATGGTGTTTGAAATTTAATGAACAAGCTGATTTTAATTCAGGAGACTGTTCAGCAACCAAAGCTCCTAAGTCAGGCAAACCCCTTGGGAGTCCAATGAAGCTGACTGACAATAGCTAGTCCCCTTGTAAACTTTACACTGTTTATTTTTTTCTAAAAGAAGACAAAGAAAAATCTAGTATCAAAACAGTGTTGGTATTTAAGGTGGAAAGAGTCTCCATCCTTTCTCCTGGTTTGTCGGGTACCAAACCAGTGCTGCCACCTGGTCCTGCTGAGCACTGCTGTGTTTGGGACAATATACTTCCAACTACTTTGCACTAAAGTTTATTCTCTTCATAAAGAAATACTTTACATCTTATAAAAGCAATAGCAAAATGCAAATACACCTGGTTTATTGTTGGCTAAATCAATGCTCAACTATGGCAAGTGATGGACTCTTTGGCAAGTGATGGACTCTTTCTTAGAGTCTCAAAATGACAAAACTGAAGGTAGAACTGGGTTCAAATTAATTTAAATGCAATGCTGGTGCTCCCTTGAAACGAACTGGCTTGAAAAAGAACAGAAATTAGAAAAATGTTCTCTACTTCCTGAAAAATCAGGCCATTTTAAGTTATCATATCAGCTAAGACCTTGCATTTCCATTTTAAGTTATCATATCAGCTAAGACCTTGCATTTTGAGATGCTAATTAGCCTTTCTTTTAGCAGTCTGTCATCTTCACCTGCATACACTGTCATCCAACCAACAGGACTTGAAGCAAAATTTGATTGCAATAACAATGCTCCTGCAGAAATTAGGATTTTAACCTTGGCATTCCAACCATGACCTTGATTTGACGGTTACACTTGAAAGACTTAACTGTCTGTTTAAAAAAAAAAAAAAAAAAAAAGGAAATGAAGCA
>NW_009635286.1:10232-53912 GCF_000690535.1 Cariama cristata
ATGAGTGACATAATTGAGGAACACACAGACAGTTGCAAGTGAATTCTG
This sequence comes from Cariama cristata, assembly GCF_000690535.1. Classification (NCBI taxonomy): domain Eukaryota; kingdom Metazoa; phylum Chordata; class Aves; order Cariamiformes; family Cariamidae; genus Cariama; species Cariama cristata. The sequence continues at coordinate 10,281 of NW_009635286.1, forward strand.
TTCTACATGTGACTACACAATAGTGAAATACATACCTGTACAGTTTATAATTCTGGAAGTAATTTCAAAATAGGACTAGTGTAATTTACAAGGTTGACTTAGAAAAAAACTAGTCCCGATCCAAAATTGAGGGGTTTTGAGACAAGAAGGGAAGAGATGAGGAGAAAATGTGAGAAGAAATCCTGAAGTCCACAGATATATAGTAAATTCATTTGGCCTATGAGTTTTATCATTAACTTTTGCTGAGGAAAAGCTTTCTCAGAAGCGTCTTCATTAGAAAACCCAGAGAACAATATTTTTAAATGGCAAAAAACCAAAGACAACTAAATCAAAACCCACCAATTAATGACACTGAGGTACACAAATTTCTACAGCTATCAATGTCTGCTTCACAGCCTTATCAGAAACTTGCTTGCTCTGCATATATAGTTTAGGAATAGATGGAACAGTATACTAGCTCTGTAAAATTTTCTTCAAAAACAGTGTTGATTTGGCCAGCTTAAGGAATGATTTTACGAGATTGTTTTTCTTTCCACCAAACCAGTGTTTATGGCATCAAGACTGATATTTAAGTACTTTCTGCCTTTGAAAATTATATGGAAAATAATCTGTGGCAATTATCTGTTTATTCCCACAGATGCTGAAAATGCAACTGTTCTCTCCTTTACTATTCTAACCAGTCTATTGCAGAAGGCAGGAGGGAGAGGGTGACTCTAGCAGGCAGAGTCTTACCTGCAAGACAAGGAAGCGGTATCCTCTAAGACATGAGTCTAACACAGTAAAAGCTGTTTATGTGCTCCCCATGTAGCTGGCAAAATACTGGCTTAAATTTATCCACTTTTACTAGACAGAAATAATCTATCAATACCAATCCTCTACCCCAACTTCAGCTTTTGCAAAATTTAGTAAGGAGAACTTCCCAGTCCCTTTGACCATCCTTTGGCAAAATTCGAGAGAACAAAATGTTCTCTCTTGGGTTCTGTCAAATCTAACTCAAGAAGAGACAAAATAGTGTGATTCCATCACTTGCAGGAAAAAGAAAAAAGAAAAAAAAAAGCTGCCCGATGCTCTATTCTTTCTTATCGCACATGGTCATCCCCTTACCACCATGTAAACTGCTAGATTCTCCACACTCTCCTCATAACATTAAGGACATCTGTTGTGGCACTGCCACATTTTGGGCAGCAATTATGTGATAGATTTCACTCAGAGGAACACTAGACTGGAAGGGAATACACAGGTAATTGAGTCCAGTCAAACAACTGCAAACATCCATGCAACAAAAGTAGTCCAGAGTACATGCTCCACTAATATCTACATATCCATGTGTCTCAAACATTTCTCTATATCCTGTAATAAATTTAAGATTTCCTGTAAAGCTCTTCTGGTCTTCTCTTTCATATCAATCTTTCCAGACATCTGTTCAACATTGGTTTTTCTAGGTCTTGCAGTTCTATGTCTATATCTATCTGGTATAGAACTGCATCCAGAATGGCCTATAATATTGTACTGCAGATGCTAAAATGCTAAAGAAAACTACAAAAACTAAGTTATTGCTTCTCCACACTGCAATAAAACATTTTCACGTGGAGCCCCAAATCCAAAAGGGCAGCCACACTATAATGGAAACATGAACTTAATGTTTTGACACTCACATGACAGCATTCCTTTCAGGACTTGAAGGCAACTGTCTCACTGCCCAAAGAAAATCACTAGCAGAAACAGACATCTCTGAAAGAGAGGCCCTAGTGGCAAAGAGAAAAAAATTGTTTACCAAAAGGAGTTGCTTCATACTCACACCTTTGGACACAAGAGTCCTTCACACCAGGTGCTTCATAACATGCACTGCCTCTCAAGTCAACAGAGTTGAAGAGCCTGAGCAATACAAATTTGGGCTTTGCGCAACTCTCCATACAACTCCTATGTTTGCTCTTTGAGAGCTCTTCAGCACTTCACCCTGCGAAGCTCATTTACCTGGCAGCCTCCCCATCCCTGGAATTCTCACGAGACTTCTCTGATAAAAAGCATCACATAAAGCTGCACACTGAGCAAGTGTGCAGTCCTCAGGGACTCTGAATACACCCCAAGCTTCACGCTCAGATATAAATACCTCTCTCCATGATACCTAGTAACACTAGGTACCTTTGGTACCCATTGCATCTTATTTTGGAGGAAAAAGGCGGCTGGTTTGAGCTAAACCACTGGTACAATACCCTAAAAAAACCCAACAAAACAAAGCCACCAAGGGGAAAACAAAACAAAACAAAAAACCCACCAAAACACACCTCTGACACCCCCCCCCCCCCCCAAAAAAAAAAAAAAAACAAACCTGTACTGGTAGGAAATGGGGACTCTAGGTTTTGACAGGTTACTCTGTTTCCATAAGACTTATTCCACACAATGGATGGGAACGACTTCTGGGTCTTCTGACTATACTGGGAGAAAACGAAGGGGTTCTGAAAAATCACCATACCCTTAGAAACAGAGAAACAAGCAAAGAAACCTGAGTTAATAAGAGTACTCAACTGTCAGAGAGACAGGGTACAAGGTGTAGTTATCATTGTAACTGCTAGTTTTGGGCTGTAGCTGCCCACCTTGATCAATTCAAAGGATTGTCTGGAAGGTGAAAAACTGATGAAAACATAATTAAGTGAAGTATTTCTGGTGATATTGGAGAAGAACTATTTCTAGATGCCTTTGAAGCACAGTCAGTGAATACTATGCAACCATTACTCTAAAGCGTAAGAAATTTAATAGCCTCAAGTCACAACAGTAAGTAGAAACAGTTTTAAGAAAATAAGTACAACAGACATGCATCTCTAAACTTCATGAGAAAATGACAATGAATGCAAGAATCCCGAAGAAATTACAAAAGCAAACTCTGATAAAGTACCATCCCTCTCCTACAGGTGAAGAAATAAGAGTCCCAGGAGAAAAACCCCTGGGGAAGGGGAGAGAGAGATAACCAAGGGCACTCAGCAGGTTAGGTGTTCAGCTGGAAAGGGAATGCACTTCTACAAGCTCCCACTTTCCCTTTTTAAACAGAAGTTATTGCATAAATAACTTTATTATATAAGGCAGGGGAAGAAAGTTTAACAATCCTATACTTGTGCTGTGGTTTTTGTTTGGGTTTTTTGCTTGTTTTGTTTTAAAATTTCTTACAGCAGCAAAACCGGAAATGCCTTACGCAGGTTATCCTAAAGAAACGTCACTAGACCTTTACATGATGTAACAATACATATTCTTAGTATTCCATGTTACAAAAGTTACTACAAATAAGTTACAAAACCCTTATCCTTACAAAACACTATAAATCCAAGTGTCTTAGTTACACAATTCCATTCATGCAAAGCTTAAAGGGACTATCACCAGCACCAAAATCGACCTAAAAGAGTCAGAGCTTTGAAGGTTAAAAGCCCAAGCTATTTTGGGATAAAACATAAGGGAATGGAAATCCTTTAAGTATTAGATACTCCTTTCCCCAAAGGATAAAGTCTTTATTCCTAACAATTTTAATGTTTGCTTGGCAATGACAGGTTGTCAATTTAACTGTTGGAGACAGACCTCTAGAATTTACGTGTGTATTTACACACAATCCCACCAATCTTTGGATGGTCGTCCTTTGAAAAGTCTATTCCAACATTCATTCAGTGTATATAAACTCTTCAGGGAGAAAGAAGACAGCAGGGAGATGTCAAGACTGTTTCAGTTTGGGAAAAGGAGAAAGGCAGAATAGAAATAAATCCTTGAAGAAACATGTGCTAATTTTACATAGCGCTTCCCTGAGTGAATAACCAGTAAAATCTCCTCTGCTTGCCTATAAATCAGCTTAGTTCTAGGTGACCAGGCAAAGAGCTGCCCACATTATATTACAAGGACCACATTAATGGAGCAGAGCATGTAAACAGCTACATTAACTCCCCAATCCAGAACAATGAAGAGGACATTAAAATAAGCCTCTTGCTGGTACACTGATCTCAGTACTGCCCCCATTAAAGCCACATCAGTGAATCCTCTCGGCTGGATTCCTGGATTGATTTTTAGCACCTCATAATGGAATCTGCCGGGCATAGCTGCGAAATGAGAGGTGGGCAGTGACACTGAAGGGATGAAAGTCCTCTAGCCCTGTGTGATCTGGTTTGTCTCCAATTACAGCCTTATACTGTTTTACCTGGAGAGCTGCTGCAAGAGCTACCCGGTTATCTTCACTCCACTTCCTAGATATGTGGAAACAGTGAGTTTGTGACAAGAACCTACTAAGCGCTTCCCAACCCTATCTGACCTCATAACTGGCTTTGAAGGAAAGCCACAATTTCCAGCTCACACAAAGACTTCCACAACAATTAAAAGAAGAAAAATTCACACAGATCTCCCATAAAAGCATTGCTTTTGCCCTGTACTTTACTATACTGTGCAAGAAGGTCCATGTGGACCTACAGTTTAAATAGATTTTTCACATCAAACCCACTTGGTAGCATTACAGCCAAGATGACAATTTTGATAACAACTATAGTAAACCATAACTACAGCAAAGACCCTCTAGAAGGTTTACCTAATATTATTATGCTTTCAGGCTTGGGCAGTGCTGCGAGTTAAGAATTGTAAACTCTTCAGAGTGGCTGGAAATATGGAATTGTAACAGGAATCAGTAGCAATTAGCAAGTGTACTGTCTTAATTGTTCTAGAGTTAAAAGAGTATTCACACAGGAGGCTTAGAAATCTACTAAAAATAGCAGGAGGCATAGGGCAGATGAAAGGAGAGTGTCTGACCTAAAAGACAACTACCCTTTGCCACTAAGCCACACTTCCCTTTAAATAGGGTCTAGCAGAATGCAAAATATGTAGCAAACTACACAACTCTGCAAAGCTTTCCCCAATTGTGTGTCAACACTTCATCTAAACAAAGAAGCAAAAACTAAACAAATCTTTAAGCTGTTGGAGTTCCTAGAGGCAGAAAAATTCTAATGCATATATCTGCTCTAATTTAGAGAAAGAACAACTTCACTAGAGACTTCTACAGCCTGTAGAAACAAACAAACATCTTTTACAGGAACAACAGGAAGAATCCCAATGAGATTATCCAGTCCTGTACCACAGGTAGAAGACCAATTTTCTTTCAGTCACTCCTTAGCTTACTTGCAAGTGTCTCAGATGCCAGAGATACTCCCCAGTTCACCACTGAGGCTGAGACACTGGAAAGACTATTCACAAATAGTCTAACAGTCTTTAATACTGGAATAGACCAAGTTAATCAGCTGTATTGTCTCTTTGATTAACTTCCTCCTGTTCACAGAATTGCAATAATAATAACAGAATGTAGTATTATCAAAATTACTATCATGCTGCTTAGGAACTCCAAAAAACATCTACTTGTGTACCACAACTGAAAGAAGGTAAGATTATTAATGGATTTCATTTAAATTGCAAAACATAAGAAGCAGTACAATTTAAAAAACATTACACATTGGCTTCATGTTTAACAGTTATTGTCTTTTGGCTCTTCTGTAAATAATGATTTATACTTACAAATTTCAGGTACTTGCACTATGATTTGAACAAAACATGAGAACTTAATCAGTATTCTGTTCAATTAAGAAAAATTATTTTTGAGGTTTGAGCAGTTATAATAATTACTGTTAATAACTCTAGACTTGCTTCAGTAACACTATGAAATTAAAAAAAAAAAAAAAATCTGTATTGGCAGCAAGTTTCCTATCAGTAGTATACCAATAGCAAGTTATCCTTCAGAACATTCTCAATATATACAAGATGGTTGACAGTTAAAGCCAAAGTCACAAGAGACCTGGGATCAACTCCTGTTCTCTTTCAAGGCTGTTTACGTAGTTCTACTTCTTACATATAAAACTTTCATTTCATGGTAGTAAAACCAGAAAAAAAAAATAAAAAAAATCCTGGATTGAGGGATTCACAAATGAGATCAGAAGGATATAACATTCTGTGAAATAAGAAATGAGGTAGACATATTCTGGTAAGCAGCAATTTGAATAGGTGGTGAAGTTCTGCCCTTCCTTACTGTCTGGCTGTCAGCATCTTCAAAGACTGACTAGCAAGCATTGTAGGCAACATATAGCTGGTTGAAAGCATACTGAGGTAAATTGTGCCAGTAAAATAAAAGCCATCTGTGCATCGCCCTAAAAATGGTCTCTTTAATTCAATATTTCTGAAATAAAGTTCAGAGACTATCACTGCTGCCTGCAGACAAAACCCACCTACATTTCCAAGGACAAGCATCACTGCAAATCAGTCAGTTTCTCCTCTGTTGTAGGAGGAGGGCATGACTGGTGTGGCTGTCTTTCAGGCTACTTGTATCTGCAACATCAAGTTACAGATCATTCTTTATCCACATGTAAGATGCTTATTCCAATTGAGGCATACAGGATACATTATCCTTTCAATCTGTAGTCTTCAAGAAACATACATTTGTTTCCAAGCGTTTCTGGTATTTAGGAAAAAACTAAAACCTCTAAAAGTCTTTATTTTATCACTCTTTATATGTTTTACTTCTTAAGAGGCAGGTTCTTCAATGTCAAAAAACTGCCAACAACTAACAGCCTACTAAGATCTCTACATTTACATCAGGGACTTTGAGTCAACTGTGGCAATGGATAGCATCTGTTAATTTGAGTTGTACTTGCCCCGCAGTTTGCTCCCGTTATTAAAACAAGAAGCTACTTGTATACATATGACAAGTAGATTCTATAAATGCCAATCATTACAATACCCTGTCTCAAGTATCTGTTCAAAGACTGAGGTTAAATGCTTTCCTTAAAATGGACTGATTTTATCTTTCCATACTCCTCAAAAGATAAAGAAAATCAGAGCCCACAGCCCATATGATCCTTCCACAGCTACGTAAGGTGCATCAGAGTATAGCAGAAACTCCTTTTAGCCACAAATACTTTCCTCATCTCTCTGGGCCAAAATTAGATAAGCCCTATCACCGAAAATCCACATTACCATCACAACTTCAGGTCACACTGTAGAATAACAGTATAATTATTTTTTTTTCCTCACTGCATTTAGAAATCTAAACCAAGACAAGATGTAGGCTTCCTTTATCAAACACATTCTTGACTAAGACATCAGTAGGCACTTCAAAAAGCATTCAGAAACACGTAATTAGATATAGAAGGAGTATGCTCACAATACAATGGGTGTTGGGTTTCTAGCCTAATGCATCTGGATTGTCTGGCTTCAGCTCAACCATTAAGTGTCACTTAATCTCCCACAATCTAGGATTATTTGAGGTATCAACTGTGACATATCTGATACTGTGAAACAATAACATTATATGATTTTTCTTCTCAAAGTTACCCTGACGTAGTGCTATTACTACTTCTACTTTGACAGCTCACATGGAATTTTGACCTGTTGGATGGAAATATTTGAAATACATTTGAAAACTTTTCCTTGGGAAAAACTGTCAGTTCACAGAAGTGATGTGCCCGAGGTTGAATGTTTTCTTTAGAACATGTTTAAATATTGATTTGATCAAAGTAGGGATCACTGAGATATAGCAGAAAATAGCAATGTGCGATTCCTATCAATAAATCAGCATGAATGACTTTCAAACAAAATTGGTCAGAATTTGTTGCCATTGGCTCCACCTTCTGTTTAAAAAGTTATGGACTGGAAGAAAACCAATGTCACTCTAGTCCTCAGAAAGGGCAAGAAGGAGGACCCAGGAACTACAGGCCAGTCAGCCTTACCTCCATCCCTGGAAAGGTGATGGAGCAGCTCATTCTGGATGTCATCTCTAGGCAGGTGGAGGAAAAGAAAGTAATCAGGAGTAGTCAACATGGATTCACCAAGGGGAAATCATGCTTGACCAATCTGACAGCTTTCCACAATGGCATGACTGGTTGGGTAGATGAGGGGAGAGCAGTGGATGTCATCTACCTAGACTTCAGCAAGGCTTTTAACAGTGTCTCCCATAATATTCTCATAGGTAAGCTCAGGAAGTGTGGGTTAGATGAGTGGACAGTGAGATGGATGGAGAACTGGATGAATGGCAGAGCTCAGAGGGTGGTGACCAGTGACGCAGAGTCTCATTGGAAGCCTGTAGCTAGTGGTGTTCCCCAAGGGTCAGTTCTGGGTCCGCTCCTCTTCAACGTATTCATCAACAACCTGGATGAAGGGACAGAGTGTACCCTCAGCAAGCTCACTGATGATACAAAGCTGGGAGGAGTGGCTGATACACCAGAAGGTTGCGCTGCCATTCAGCGAGACCTGGACAGGCTGGAGAGTTGGGCAGAGAGGAACCTGATGAAGTTCAGCAAGGGCAAGTGTATTCAAAACCTGCCTGGACACATTCCTGTGCAACTTGCTGTAGGTGAAACTGCTTCGACAGGGTAGTTAGACAAGATCATCTCCAGAGATCCCTTCTGACCCTGCCCATTCTGTGATTATGCAGTAATGTTATTTGCATGTAAAGACATTCTGTTCCTCTATATATATATATATAAAAGACAGATGGATTATCCTTAAGTATTATGAAATACAGACACTAATATCTACTTTGTGACCAAAGCTGACTTCAATGTTTATCTGTGTGCAAGTACTCACTAGTCTTCAAAGCAAGGATACAATCTATTTTGCATAATATTGCCACCACTATATCTAGAAACATCACATAACTGCCTATCAGGAGAAAGAATGCCACAGTTACTTGGGAATATTGATCTACATATAACCAAAATACAAAAATTATAGAATCATAGAATGGTTTGGTTGGAAGGGACCTTAAAAGTCATCTAGTTCTAACCCCCCTGCCATGGACAGGGACACCTTCCACTACACCAGGTTGCTCAAAGCCCCATGCAACCTGGCCTTGAACACTGCCAGGGATGGGGCATCCACAGCTTCTCTGGGCAACCTGTTCCAGGGCCTCACCACTCTCACCATGAAGAACTTCTTCCTTATATCTAATCTAAATCTTCCCTCTTCCAGTTTAAAGCCCTTGCACCTTGTCCTATGACTACATGCCCTTGTAAAAAGTCCCTCCCCAGCTTTCTTGTAGGGCTCCTTTTAGGTACTGGAAGGCTGCTATAAGGTCTCCACAGAGCCTTCTCTTCTCCAGGTTGAACCACCCTAACTCTTCTCAGCCTGTCTTCATAGGAGAGGTGCTCCGGCCCTCTGATCATCTTCATGGCCTCCTCTGGACTCACTCCAACAGAGCTGAAGGCAGTACTGCATGCAGTACTCACCAGAGTGGAGTAGAAGGGGAGAATCTCCTCCCTTGACCTGCTCGCCATGCTTCTTTTGATGAAGCTCAGGATATGGTTGGCTTTCTGGGCTGCAAGCACACATGGCCAGCTCATGTTGAGCTTCTCATCAACCAGCACCCCCAAGTCCTTCTCCTCAGGGCTGCTCTCAATCCATTCTCCACCCAGCCTGTATTTGTGCTTGGGATTGCCCCAACCCAGGTGGAGGACCTTGCACTTGGCCTTGTTGAACTTCATGAGGTTCACACGGGCCCACCTCTCAAGCTTGTCAAGATCCCTCCGGATGGCATCCCTTCCCTCCAGCCTGTCAACTGCACCACACAGCTTGGAGTCATTGGAAAACTTGCTGAGAGTGTACTTGATCCCACTGTCCATATCCCCAACAAAGATGTTAAACAGTGCTGGTCCCAATACTGACCCCTGAGGAACGTCACTCATCACCGGTCTCCACTTGGACATCAAGTCGTTGACCGCAACTCTTTGAGTGCAATCATCCAGCTAATTTCTTATCCACCAAGTGGTCTGTCCATCACGTCCATGTCTCTCCAATTTAGAGACAAGGATGTCATGCAGGACAGTGTCAAATGCTTTGCACAAGTCCAGGTAGATGATGTCAGTTCTATCCCTTTCAAGATGTCCTCATCACATAACTGAAAATAATTAGATAAGGATAATACTCAAAGATCTTTTGGTAAATAAAGCAACCACCCAGATGGGTCACATCACAACTGAGCAATTAGGCTGCAGACTACATCTTTCTTCTTATTTACAGCTGACTTCCTCACCAACATTCTGAATAAACCTACAGATAGCACTTATGTGCAAACCATGAAAAAAGCACTCTGCCTGACAACCTAAAGGCAACACTTCACCTGCCTTTCTGTGCATAACTTAACACCAGACCCAGAATTTCAACTCTGTTGGAAGCTTCTCACTCCCTTTAGACAGTATAAAGATGCAGTAAGCAAAGTGTGTATGTGTACACATATATATACAGACACACATATATACATAAATCTGCTTTTTGTATTCTTATTGTAAGTTCAACAGACATCTTGGTATTGCCAGAAGCATACAGTAGCAGCATTGACACCAGCTTCTGAAAAGACCAGAAGTTCTGAAAGTACTTGTCATTATTTGAGTAGGATGCTTTCGCAGTGTGTTCACAAATATTTTGAAGACAAGAGACTGTACTGTCTATGCGGAGACTTTTTATGGATTACTACCTTCTGCAAACACTGATAAAATGAAACTTCAGCAGATCAGTCATCACAAGCTCTTACAGTAAGTTTTGAAGTTGTTTAAACATTCATAGTAGTTTCCAAAATATCTCACTACAGATTGATCAGATTATTTGCACTAGCATTTCTGCTACTCAAACAGAATAGTTCCCTGCTCAGACATTTATACACATTTACTTTAAGATAATTTTGTAAGTAACATCAGTTTTTGGAAACTTCCGAGAGCTTTACATGATTTTACACTATCTCCTTAAGCTTCTAGAAGGATTTCTAACATTTTCTAGAAGCTGATGCTGCCTCAGGAATGTGTGTTGGATTCTGAGAAAGAAGTACCTAGAAGACATCAACATATGGTGTATTTACTGTTTTATTGTTTCAATTGCCAACAGAGACCTTCTAGAAAAATAAACATGATGCACAGCCACTGGGAAAGGTGCCGTATATAATATAAGGCTTATGCACACAGAGGAATAGGTGTGTATTTCTACATACACATTCATGTATGCTTAACCTGCATGCAGTATTTTCACTAGATTGAATTATGTACACATTCACTTGTCAGTTATGAAAAGTACTACGGAAAGCTAGCAGAGTTTCATCTTTTCCCCCCCAACTTCAGTGTTGAAATTACACTCGGAAGTTGCATGATCTGCTTCTCAACGACCAGCCATATACAGAGCACTTTAGAAGAATACAGAAAAAGAGAGTATCACCAAACAATCTAATATAATGACATGGCACACACAAAAAAACCCAAGCACTGTTGAGGGACTAAAGCTTTATTACTGTCAATATCAACTGATTTCAGTAGTTACAAGTGGAAATTGTTTCCTAATTCACCATCTGTGTCACTACTCTTTCCTTTACCCTAATGCTACAAAGATGCATTTCATTACGTCAGACAGCAGCTCCTAATCAGCATTCTATTAGCTTTTGGTCTCACTCTTCAATTATTTTCTTCAGGAGTATTTTACAAAAGCTCTGGTCTAAGTATTCATGACAGCTTTCTAAATCCCCAAGCTACTCAAACAGTTAGTCCTTGCAATTACGTAAGCAGTCTACAGATAATAGGCAAATTCAATCAAATATCAGAGTATCACCAACAATGGGAGCAACACCACTGCTTACAGATAAGAAAATTATACTTGTTATAATTTTAAAGCATCACATTGGATGAGGTCCTTAATACCGGTGACAGGTTTCATTGTTCCGAGCAAGTCATAACCCTTAGGCTATAGTTCAAATCAAGTAAAACACTGCAATACAAAAAAAATCCACCAAACCAAAAGCACTCAAACTAATGAATAAAAATAGAATTTTGATAGGTTAGGAGAGAGAAGAGAATTAAACAGATGCTTCACCTGACCCAAGCTACTCAGTGCGAGTCAAAAAATAAAAATAAAAATGCATCACAGCACAACGTGTATCAGCACAAACACAAAGTCAATTTTATTTTTTCTTTTTTCCTCTACAAGCTGTTCACATTTTCACATGGACTACAAAATGTCTTCCTATAAGCCAACATCACTTAATGTATCTACTGCAAAGGAGTGTCATTACCTAGCTCAGCATTTGAAAAGTCTGCATAGGTCTCCTTTTCAGGATTTGAGTTCCTGTGTCCAAAAATTACACTCACTTTCCTTTGTTTAGTCCAACCTAAGTATTTTCTTTCAATTAGCCAACGCAGACAGCACAAAAAAGGCATACATTCATGAAAAATGCTGAACATTAAAGAAAAAGCCCAAACACTTTATTATCATGTTTCTTTCAGAAGCACCTCAATTATTGCATTCTACAGTCATTTTGAATCTGTTCCTATTATGTTTCATATTTGAAATCCTCTTTGAATGGTCATGAAAACTATACATACAGGCAATTACTTTTTTCCTCTTCAGCCTTCCAAAACAAATATTTATTGCTATAAGCTGTCTATTCATCCTTGTATAAAATGAGACTTGCAGGAGGCCAGACAGCACTTGCAGTCCAGCCCTTTTGTTTGCTTTTCCACAACCCATATACAGAGTCTTCTTCAGACTATTCAGGTTCTGACAACCTGGACAACTGCTTACTTCCATCAACAATCCCAGTTTACCATTATGCCAGCACACAATAGGACTTGTTGTCTCTGCTTGTACTCTCAAAGCACTTATGTATTCGTACATCTACAAAGAAAATTTAGACATCGGAACAAGCAACTTGTTAAAAAAAAATTGAAACCATTAGAGAACAGTCCAAGCTACATCAATATTAAACTGAGATCAGTCTGCATAAGTAAAATGCCAGTCAGACTGTTCCTTTCAGGTATGAGGGAAGCCTAAGCAGCGAGTTAAAAAAGGTCTTAAAAAACCCAAATACATAGTTTATGAATGGAAATCATTAGATCTATGTTTCATACCTGAACTCCTGTTTCCTTCCTCTCTCACTGCTCAACCATTTTTAGCATACACATAAAAAGTATCAGATACACAATGTACAGCCAATTTAGTGCATTTTTAAAGAATTTATATGTATTAGTGGCTTATTGCTCTGGGCTTTTCTTTTATTTTCATCACTGTAGTATACTGGCATCCAAGCTCACATCTTAAAAGAAGTTGCAATGCTGCAATATCTCCCCATCAGCAAAAGTGTTTCTCTCTTTCTCAAGGACCAACCTCATTTAATTTGTCAGAAGGTGCACTGTGGGGAGGCTTGCACACCTTTAATTTCTGAAGAACATACTCCACGCTTTTCCTTTCCAAATTCTAAAAATGGTTTAGCAAGGAACCCTGCACTAAATAAACCTTAAATAGAGACCAATTAAGTATATTAACATAACAAAAAGGTTAATGGCCTTAAAACTACACAAGAGTAAATTTCAGTAAGGTAAAGAAACAGCTTTTTAAAACTAAATGTAATTTTGAAGAGAAAGTACTAATTGCAAAAGTTACGAACAAAAAAGGAATACTAAAGGCCAGATTAAATAATACTTCCAGTGAATCAGCACAGGAAAAGTTTGCAACAGTTTCATGGCACAAGTCTAGTCCCTACCAACCATAACCCCCTAGATTTACAGATGGGGAATGCAGAAGGGGAAGTGACAGCACTAAGGAGGAGCGCTAGTTTATCCATTAGTACTCATTTTTGTGGCATACCTTTCCACAGAAATGTTTACATTAGAAGGGACCTCTTGAGCTCCTCTACCCCAACAGCTGTGCTTGAAGCAGGGTCATCTAGAGCAGGTTGCCCAGGAGGATGTCCAGTCAGGTTTTTGATATGCCCAAAGACATTGACTCCGTAACCTCTCTGGGCAACCTGTTTCCATGTTTGAACACCCTCACAGTAAAAAAAAAAAAAAAAAAAAAAAAAAAAAAAAAAAAAAAAAAAAAAAAAAAAAAAAAAAAAAAAAAAAAATAGGTTATTCTACCTGAAAAAAAAAAAAAAAAAAAAAACAAAAAAAAAACCAAACCAAAACAACAAAAACCCAAACCTACCACAATCATTGTGTGTGGGGTTTTTTTGTTTTCATCTACTGTTCATGTGGAAACTATCTATTTTTCACCATTGGCTCTTGTCCTATCACTGGGCACTACTGAGAAAAGCCCAGCTCAGACTTCTTTACTCCCTCCTGAATCCACCTCTTGTGCTTTTCTGCCCTCCCCCTGCTACTTCCCCAAGTCATGACTGAGATAACTTAGGAGGTCCTCGCTAATCTGTGCAAGCCTCCTGTTGCTTTTTCTCAATTTCCCACTTGTTGGGATAGACCTTTCTTGACCTTGGAGGAGGTGATCCTTGAATATCCACCAGCTCTCCTACACCTCTCTTCTCTCCAGGGCTGTATCCCATTGGATTCTTCCAGGCAAATCTCTGAAGAGGCTGAAGTCTGCTCTCCTCAAGTTCAGGGTTGTGGTCTTGCTTTTTGCTCTGCTCCCTCCACTTTGGATCCTGAACTTCATCATTTCACAGTCAGTGCAGCCAAGTCTGCCTCCAATTTTCAAATCCACAACCAGTTCTGCCTTGTTTGTAAGTATCAGGTCCAGCAGAGCACCCTTCCTTGTTGGCTCCTTGATCACCTGTATCAGGAAATTGTCATAACACACTCAAGAGATCTCCTTGAGCTATACTGTATTGTCCTTCCAAAAGATATGGTGGTCAAAGTCCCCCAAGAACCAAGGCCTGTGAATGCAAGGCTTCTTCCAGTTGTTTGACGGCAGCCTCATACTTATCTTCCTGATCAGGAAGTTGACAGCAGATACCCACTACACCACCACTCATGTTGGTCTGCCCACTAATCTTCACCCATAAACTCTTGACCAAGTCCTGACCTGTCCCAAGGCAGAGCCCCATGCACAACAGCTGCTCTCTCACATTGAGAACAACTTGCTCTCTCCCTGCCTTCCCAGCCCATCCTTCCTAAAAAGGTTGTATCTCTCCATTATAGCACTCCAGTCACGTAAGTTATCCCATCATGCCTCCGTGATTCCAGTAAGGTCAAAGCCATGTAACTTCACACAGATGTCTAACTCCTCGTTTTGGTCTCAAGCAAATGTGCTGCATAACTGAAGCTCTCCCTACCTTCCCAAGAAGTGGCAAGACACCACCCCACATGTCATCAAGCACAACAAGCATACTAATATTCAATGACTACAGCATAATTACACAAGAAATATTCTTTTTCACCAGTTAACTAGCTCAGTCAAACATATCAATAAAAAAAAGTAGCACAGTATATTACTTATAATTGCAAGTGACTATAAATAGAGGAACCTGACAAGTTCAGAAGCAGGACAAGAGGCAATAAGGCAAAATGCTGAAACGAAGAAAGGTGAGTCCTAAAGCTCAGCAAAAATGTGGTAACATAAAAATATACCTCACAGTCAGATATGAGTATGTGTGAGGGAAAACAGATGAAATATTTGGGTTATGCAACGGATGTGACAAGATGTTACGGCAGTTTAGGGAAATATTCTTCTTCCATCTAAGAGACAAAAAAGAATTGTATAGATTTGGACGGGTGTTTGTATGTGCCCCCTGTTAAAGAGAGTCAGCAAAACACAGCATGTGAGGGGAGTTTCTCTTGTCCTTCTGCAACGACAGACCTCTGGCTTTTCCCTCCAAAGAACATTGAAGACAATTGATTAAAGGACAACATAAAAATTGTAAACTTGAAAAGGATAGCTGGATTCTTCTCATAGCAGATGGTGAATGGGATATAAATACCCTCTCTTCTACATACAGTTCTAATTAAAATTAAAAATGAGAGAAAAAAGTTGTGTTTGCTTGATACAGTCTACAGAATTATTTAACTGTACCCTCCTACTGTCCAATTTCTGATGTCAGCTCCACACAGGCTGCCTAGGAAATGGTTGTGGCACTGCATGATGGGTTGTACATCAGAAGGCTTTTCTCAAAACAGAAAGTTTAGCTTTGTTTATCAAAATTTTGCCCCCTTCATTCTCAAGGTTACGTTTAGACTGCAATTTGTGCTGCAATCATCACATCATGGTCATGACTATTGTCACAAGTACTGGCAATAATTTGGCATCAGTAGAAGGCTGTTCAGTATAGACCAGCCACACAGAGGTGCTTCCCTTGCTTCTCAGGACCATTCTGGGACCTGTGCTGAGTCCCTGCTGCTGTAGAAATATCCTGCCATGCCCATCCATGTTGGTATGTCAGCAATATCCAAGCTAACCTGAAATGAGCTAGTCTAAAGTTAGCTTGAGAACCACGGGAAATATATATCCACATGGGCTGGGAGAGTCTGCCCCTCAGCAGCTACTGAGCTTTGCTATCCCTGCTATTCCCATGGCAGTTGCTACAAAGGGAGCACCTTCGCAATACAGACCCACAGCTTCATGACTAATCCGCAAGGCATTTTCTGAGCCATCTATGTGCTTTCCCAGATGGTCTTCAAGGGTATGAGGTGCAGAAAGGCATCCTTGCTGCAGAAAAGGCTCCAGAGCTTTCCTCTCACTTACAGATAAGAGTCTGAAGGCTTAGCACTGTGGTACCCCAGCTTCTTCCCTGTAAAAGGAGCACCATTCTCTTACTAACTCTGTTTCTAACATGACCAACATGCAGAAACATTTCTGTAAGCCAACCTGGAGTTCTGTATTCTAGCTAAGAGGCATACTGAAGTCAGTCCAAATTACTCTCAGATAATAAACTTCCCTTTGTGTGAGCAGCAGCCAGCACAGACCTCACATTTCCGCTCTGCAAGTACAGGTTTCAGTTAATGAGCTAAAAGATACGCTCTATTAATTATGAATAATGCACAGCCAAGGACTCACATTTGAGCTGCCCGAGACCAATATACACATGAGAGAGCCAGACCTCTCCAACATTTACACACTGTGGAGCTTTCAACCTTGCAATAGTAAAACCTATGACTCGCTGCCATGAAAGACAAATTTCAATTTCTGTTGAAGATCACTACAATAGTAATACAACAGTATGGTAAACTAGAGGGAAAAGCTCCAATTGCTTTTGAACTTTCAAGTGATTATCAGCATTCATGTTGCTATAGATAGTATACACATGCATATGGAGTTGAATTATAACTTAATATAGATGAATTATTTTTATCTCTTAAAAAATGTTATTTTAAGTGCAAGCAATCTGTAATAAAAATAAGTGTAATAGTATGACTAATGCCTTCACAGAACCAGTTCACTTTTGTCTACATTTTCCTCCTGTGAAGTGTCACCGCACTGCCCATCAGGTGTCTTTTCAAAACGCAGCTGATCCCCAGCCAAGCAGAAACAACGTGTGCATCAGGCTCCATCCTTGCACAAGAAGCACACACGCATACTGTCACTAGATGGAGCTCATTACCTATCAAAGCCACAAAACATTACAGAATTATAATAAAGCAGGAGCTGGAGAAAGAATGTAAATCAACCAAATTTATATTCAGACAAGCTATTTAGGTTGTTTGTTTTCTTGTTTCATTTTTAAAAATGGTTCCATATGTTCTTAACAATAAATCACAACAGACTGATAGGACACAGAGGGAGGAAATGGAGGCACAAAGGAAAGCCTCCTTTCCTCTGTTCATTCTAGTTTATGCATATAGTCTCCACAACTGACTGATCCCCATGCAAAGGAATTTATACCTTAACTTCTTGTTTCGGGGGTTAATCTTTTCCACTGAGGTAAATCCAAATTATAACTCCTACTTTATTAGATGAGAAAACTGAAATCTAGAAAGCTCAGGACTAAACATCAAAATTTGAATCCATTTTTGAGATCAATTCTATAGTTGCAGTATATACTCAATACATTCCAAGCTTGAGCTGGAATTATGAAATGTTCATGTCCTACAAAAATTAAACCTCAGTAGGCTAGACATCTCCAAACAAATTTACAAACTCCCATTGATTTCACTAGCAACCAAATGTCTATAATCTGTGAGGATTCACACCTAAACGATCTGCCCAAGTCTTACAGCTTTGCAAGTCTTGGGAAAAGATGTAGGTTTCTAGTCCTCTGCCTAAATCATAAAAGACCTTTTCTTAATATTAACAATGGTAAATTGCTCCAGAAAGAATTCCTATCTAATTTTAACTTAAAAAGACCAGGATGCAGTATAGTAAGACTTGTGGAAACTACGGACTCAACTCCCCTGAGTATGTTCTTTATCAGTGAGTGGGTGTAGAAAAACGCAGAGCTGAAAAGGAGCTTTGGCACTACTCCGGACTGTGAAGCAACAGAAGTGCTGAGGGTAAAGAGGTTTCTAAAATAAGACAAGTGTGCTTAACAAGTTGATGCTGTCAGAAAGGTTTGCAGACAACAGCATTTTGTGATTAACCGACAGCTTTCCAAATGCTCACATGGCCTCACTTGCAGTTTACACATACTAAGTTGTCTTACAGCCACTTGAAGAGCAACGGAAAGGACACACAGTGCAAGAAGGCAGTGATGTCTACTCCCAACAAACTGCTTTCACAGCAAAACATTCCCCAAACTGCAAAACATGTGACCAATGGCACTCAAGACATTGATGACGCTTTTCAACATCTGACAATCAGATCAGGGATGATACTTCAGATAGAACTGGTTTTAAGCAGATAGGAGAAGAAAGGTAAACAAAAGCCAAAAATCAGGCCATAGTGGACTCTTCATCTGATGCGGTAAGTCTGCTCAAAATACCCTGTGCCTAAAAGCAGCCAAAACAGAGTCCTAAGGCAGGCACAAAGGGAAGTCTAAGCAATCACAGAGGAATCTGAGCAATCACAGAAGTATTTGTGTACGTGAAAAGCATCTTCCAAGCCCCTTAGGATGGAAAGGCTGGCATAAAAATTAAACGAGCACAAGTCTTGTATTTCCCCTATGTATATTCTATTCCATGATGTCCTGGGTTTGGTTGGGATAGAGTTAATTTTCTTCCTAGTAGCTGGTACAGTCGTGTGTTTTGGATTTAGGATGAGAATACTGTTGATAACACACTGATGTTTCAGTTGTTGCTAAGCAGTGTTTACACCAACTCAAAGACTTTTCAGCTTCTCAAACCACCCCACCAGTGAGTAGGCTGGAGGGGCACAAGAACCTAGGAGGAGACACAGCCGGGACAGCTGACCCCATCAGCCAAAGGAATATTCCATACCACATGATGTCACGCTCAGCATATAAACTAGGGGGAAAGCTGACCAGGGGCTGCTGCTCAGGAACTAGCTGGGCCGAAACCAGGACACATGAAAAGAAAATTATAACCTAATCCTAGATGTACTTTTATCCAGATGAATTTTCTATTAAAGAGCTGCAGTTAAGCTCTTTGACTTGATGCTATCTTGTGATAATGAGTTTCACGGCTTAGTTATGAAACATGAGAAAAGTATTTTATTTTATCAATTACTGTTGAATCTGCTGCATTTCAGTTTTAGTTCCACTGTTCTGGATTCTTCTACTACTTCAAGAGAAAAAAAGCACCCCATGCACCTTAGCACCATTCATTACTCTGAGTAGCTCTGTCATTGTCTGCCACTCATATGCCATCTAATTAATATCTTCTTAGTCTCTCCTAGGAGTATGACTTTGTTGCCAATGTTTTATTGTCACTTGTTTCGGAAAGAAAAACAAGAAAAGATTATATTGTCAGGAGGAATTTTCCTATTGTAGCTACATTTTACTTAAACAGGTAAATATATTTAGAAGCACAGAATACTGAAGATGAAAAAACAGGAAGTCTGGTTGCATCAAATGGAAGGAAATGCCTCATTGGAAAGTGTACGAACAGTGAATAACAAACTAAATAAAACACTAAGCACAGTGACAGTCTATATCATATATGTAGTGAACTTGTAGCTAGCAAACAAGGTCTAATTCACTTAATCCAGTATCCTATTTTTGACTGCAGCTGTTGCCAGAGGCAATGGCATAGCTATAGGAAGAGCAAGAATGGCACATTGTTCTCTACATCAGGTCTCTTCCCAACTTTTTTGTTTTTAGAGGTTGACTATGAAATATGAGGCATAATATTCCCCTCAAACCTCTACAATAAACAGTGAAATAGAATCTAATCATCTGTACAGAAGACTGATGCTTTCAAATTTCAATAAATTCTTAGCCTAAATGATTACAACTGCTTAATCAATTGTGTGAAAAGTATTTTGTTGGATTAATTTTGCATTTTCTATCCTTCCACTTTTACCAATATTTTGTTATGTTTTTTATTGGTTTTGTAAAGCTACATTTCCTGTATCATTCATTATTTTAAATACTTTAATCCTTCCTTACTTTCTGCTGAAAAATAGTTACAGTTCTAAAATTTGAAAAGCTTTTCTACATCCTGTCTTCACACAGTTTCACAATATGAAATGTCTTGTTTTAGCAAGAAGCAAATAAATTCAGAGAAACTACAGGTGCCAAATAGCTCTAAAATGACAAAGAATCCTCTCCTCACAAAGTAAGAATTCCAAGCAGTTGCAAATTTTTTCTTCTGCAACTAACTAGAGCAAAGAAACTAGCCCTAAAAAAAAAAAAAAATGAAAAGGAATAATACGCTTTTAAATGCCTTGCATCTCCCACACCCTGTGAGTTTTAACATCAAAGTCTGAATTGTTGTGCGTATTTATACCTAATAACTAGATGGAGACTTGAAGTGGACTTCATCCCTGTCTTTTCTCCTCCCATGTTTAAACTGAAACCTGTAAAGCTTTTCCAAAGAACAATTTTGATTACTCTGGCCTCCAATGGATTATTTTTTTCCCCTTCTATTTCCTTACCCTCAAGAGGAATAAAGGGCAGAGAATAAAGCAGCCTTTCTAGTCCTTTATGTTTCAACTCAAAAAAGCATTAATAAAACACCCTGGAGTGCTGTGAAATGGAGAGAAAAATAAATAAAAATTGAAGAGAGGCAGTAAAAAAACCCGTACAATCCTGTTGGCAACTACCCAGCATTAACACATTCAGGAAATAGGAAATCTAAAAATGAAGTAATATTTGAATATTACTGCTTTTTAGCCTCATGTTTAGTTTCCCTTCTCCAATAGCCTTCTGCCTCACTTTATGCCAGAGGCACAAGAGGAGAACAATCCACTCTGTAAATCACAAGATTATTTCTACACTAAGTTCTCAGCCCTCAGCCTGCATCCGGGGTTCCATTTGACAGCTAGCTACTGCTAGACATCAAGATCTTTAGTAGCAGAGAGTGTGGGGAGGACTTCTTGACCAGCTCATTCTGCAGCATTTTACTCCCCTTCCAGAAAAAGACCCATTTAGATGACAAGGTCACTATAAACTCAATTGCTTGAAACCTAAGCCACAAGTCTAGGTAAGAGTTTTATTTCCATCTCCAAGACGACTATATTCACCCTGAACAGGTATCACTAGTCATCCAAATGAATTCCAAAACACTTATACTTCATTGGTTAAATAAACAAATTTCACATACTACTGAACAGCATCCAACTCTTAAGTGAAGCATAACGCAACAAAGCGAGTAAAGACTGTCAGTACTAACGGTAGCTGAAGAAGGAAAAATTGGAGATTTGGAGATGAGTGATACTGCTTAATGTTCCCATTCTCAACAAATTCCAGTGAACAGAGCCAGGTTTGCTTTCTCAAACCACATAGGTAGCTACTGAATCAGAGGACAGTCACACAGTATATCAGCATCACAACAGCATTGTTGTTCCAAGATAATCATATTAAAAATATCAAAAAAACTATGAGGTGCTGTTACTACCTAGATATCTGCAGTATCCTCAACCACCATGTGCTCTTCTCAGTAGCAGCTAGCCCTACTACATATTTATCTCCCCTCTGCCCTAGTCTTGCCAGGGCCACGCAATTTTACTTAGCACAACATGCAGCTGCCTAAGTACGTGTCTTACGCCACTCAAAATACATTAGCATCATCCAAGACATCTGCATAGGACTGGCAAATATGACAAAGAACATGAAGGAAAGCCACACTTTTCTGGAGTGCCAACTAAAGGCCAGACAGGCTACCAAAGGATATTTAAAATGACACTGTACACTGCTCTACAGTCAGTTGAATCCCATCCCTATTCAGCTATCCCAAGCCAACAGTTTGGAGAGATTGGAGACAGCCTGTGTTCTTCCCCTGCTCCTCCAGCTAGCAGCACTCCTCCCAGCAGAGCACAGGCGAGAAAAATTGTTGCTGCACAAGTGAGGTCATTGGGCTTTGGGAAAGTCGTTCATGCAGAGGGAGGTGGTCCAAGGAGACCACTGACATTGACTTGCTTTTGAGAGAGGGAACCCTGGGAGATAAGAGGGTCCTCTTGTCCATACTTCATTCCAGGAAAGAAGTAACCCAGCAACAGGTTTCCAACATACAAAATCAGCTGGGGCCCAGGAGGACTGGTCTAGAGCTGAAAGACACACTTCTCATTCAGGCCACCACTCCAGATTCTGGTGACATAATTTAACTTGACAGTAGTACAAATGGTTTTTAGCATTGGTAGTATGAATCACTAAAAACATATGGCTCCTCAGCCAAATGGAAAGCAGTCAGCCACAGGATCACCAGCAGCTTTCGCCAGCAGCCCTACAACTTACCACAAATGCAATTTTTGAAGCACCTCAGCCATATCTACAGACTATCCAGTCTGACAAGATCACAACTCCTGTAGGAAGAGCTATACACAATTTAATGGGTAAAAATATGCACATTCCCACTCTGAATGACTAGCTTGGGAGGAATCAGTGAATTTGAATATCATCACACCCACACACTCAGAATAAGGTAAGACAGACTTATAAAACCACAGGCCAAATTAGTCCATCTGGTCCAATTCACACCTTTGCTATCCTAGAGGAATACACATTTTTTCTATGGAAATTCCTGTATTTGTTTTTGAAGAGTTGATTTTTTTCAGTGTGGGTTTTTTTGTTTGTTTGGTTTGTTGTTTTTTTTTTTTAAGTAAATGACTTTTGCCAGAGAAAATGCAAATTAAAGTCTAGGTTTTGTCAGCACCAGTCTGAAAACAAGCACACACCTACCACATTTCAGTCCTTCCACTTTTGTCTTAACTTCCTCATATCTTCAAAGAAGTCCAATCTGAAGAGGAGAGTTCACTACTCCATAACAAGTATTACGATGCACTAAATCCTCTTGTCTGCAACATGTATTCTCCACTCCAGTTCTCCAAGCACAGCATTTTGTTCACAACTACCCACTGAGGATTTCACCTTGAGCCCAGAGATCACTGCACGCATGGGTAACATCAAAAACTACTTAAGTGACAACAGGACTGGTAAACTTGGTAGACAGGAATCTACCCAAATGGGTATATACAAACCATCTTGAGGGGCCAAAGATGGACTGTACACCATTGTTTTTCTCACAAGAAAGAGCAGTGTTGTGAGAAACAGTCTTCAAGTCTTTTACATGTCTCAGGAGGACTAATTCATAAGTCCCTCGGACCCTAGAACCGGAACAAGGACATGCTTCTAAACATCCAGACTAAGAAATGCAAGGCATTAATTCAAGTTTACTAACTTGTATTACAGAACACGCCCTCACAGGCTAAAATCCAGATAACTGTGTGACAACACCGACTGCGGAAGCAGATATTAACATGAAGTTACCGGTAACAATTTATTTATTGATGTACCATAGACTGAAATCTCCATGTAGTACACTGTTCTGTTAATTCTGCCTGGCTTGTTCAAATATTAATTTAGCTGCATTGTTTTCCTGTTATTCTGATTTCAAGTTATTAAACAGCTCTAGGGGCCTTTGGTTCTGTTACCAACAATTAAAGAGATAAAATACAATTAAAAATAAATAAATAAATGACAACAAGAGCTTTTCTTTTTTCCCAAATGGAACTTAAACCAAACAAGAGGCCACAAAAGAGTATACACTGAAATCTTCACTCCTGTATCTGGAAGAAAACCAGACATTGTCTAAACACCCAAACACTTTCTAAAGAGAAGTATGCAGCATGCCTAGGAAAAACATGGGCAACAGCAATGCAGGCATATAGGAGAAGAAGATTTTTCCAGACAGATCTACGTCTCCCAGAGCTCTGCAAAATACAGATCCTCAATGTATCACCAAGTCAAGTAGGCACAAAAACACTGGTAAAAAGTCACAACCAGTGTCTGTATCCCCCATAACTGAGCTACACTGACAGAGCACATGACTTGGTTCCATCACACTGCATATCACGGTGAAAATCTCTCTCCATCCTAAGCCTCCTCTCCACCTTTGCAGATATTTCACAAAGACCTTGACTGAGAGATAAAAGATATTCCACATAAAAGGAGCTTTGGTAAAGAGAAGCCTAATGCAAACTCCAAGAATGGGGTGGGGAGCAGGGGAAGCCCACCTTATAAGCAAATATTCTCATCAGTTTTTTGGTAAGGATTCACAGCAAGGCAGAGACTTTTACTGTGTGACCATGAGATACTGGTGATCTGTTATTTGTATTCAAATTGTAATTTAAAAAAAAAAGGTCATATGGATTAGGCAGTGGACTAAGACACAAATATGGGACAGGTTCTTTTCTAAGCTCTTCCTCGGCTTCCCTTTAAACCCTCATCTGTTCATCCTCAATCTATTAACTGAGACAATATTCTCTTTCTCATGAATATCATAATGCTAAATGCATCAAACAAAGTGTGTCAAAAATAACTATCAGACCAATAAAAGTGTCAGAAGTAAATGGCAAAACATATGCAACTGAAGCAGGAGACAGTCCTATCATTCAGGTTGCACCTGAGCACTGCTCCATGCATGTGGCATCTGCATGTTTTAAACAGCTAAGCAGAGCTAAAGGCTGCTGCCAAGTTTGTTTTTCTTTAAATGTAGCTTTGGTCCCATGCTCAGATGACACCAACATTTAACAGACCTCAAAAATACAGCTGGATAGAATTAATCTGTAAAGTTGCAGTGACCCTCAGTGATTAGAGCCATTAGGACAGTAAGCATATTCGACCTCTACTCTGTTCCCTATGATTTACACATCTACAGTAAATTTTGCTTTAGGCATTCATTTGATGTAAACTTAACCAACAAGCATTATCAAGTTCTTTTCAGTAACCAAAACACATGGACATCTCTTACAAATATGAGAAGAAGGTTGTCTGTTTGTGGAAAGCAGAGCAATGAAGCCACAAAAAGAGAAGCTTTGCTTGCAGACTAGATGTGCAACAGAACAATTAAGATAAAAGTATCACTTCCTTTCAGTTATTTTTTGCTGAATTAGATGAAATACTACTTCAAAAAAATCAACCCGTCCTACACAAACTAAACTCCAGAGGAGAGAAGGCTGCAGCACTAAGGGAAGCGCAAGCACCACCAACAACGTTCACGTGCAAAACCCACAAGTCCCAATGCATCCCTATGTGACTTGAGAGATATGCACAGGAAAAGGTTGAAGTTACTTCATAGAATGCTTCTTTCTTTCTCTCGTAGAGATAACAGAAGACAAAATAGAAAGGATTCCTCAGGTCCCTAGGTCACATGCTAGGAACTGCACTTACACGTTCAGCATTCTGCCCGTTAAATCCATTTGCCATTAAAAGATCAATTTTTTCCACTTCCAACCTTGTGACAAAGGACACTGAAGAAAGAAGACAGAGTATCCTATGTCTCTTCCATCTTGACCCTTGACCAGATAGACCAGTCTTCAGGAATCCCAGGACCCCGTGATCAAAGGGAAAGCTTGGAACAAGGAAGACTTACCCTCACTGGAGGGGAACTGGTTTAGGCAACACAAAGAAACAGGACATATACAACTACAGGAACCTGATGGGATAAACACAAGTGCTAATGGAGCTGTTTGATGCCATTGCAACGGCACATTCTATATCTTTGAAAGTTCATGGTGCCTAAGAGAGGTTCCTGAAGATGAGAAGGGAGCAAATGTCATTCCTGTCCTCATGGTGGGCAAGAGGGAGAATCCAGGGAAGTACAGAACCAGTCAGCCTCACTCAGTCCCTGGGAAGGTGACAAGAAAAAACCTTCTACACAACATTTTCAAACATATTTGGGATGAGAATGCAATTGGAAATAGTTAGCATGGAATTGTTAAGGGCAAATCATACCTGACCAACCTGAGAGCCTTCTATAGGGAGGTGACTAGCTTGGTGCGCAAAGGGAGAGCAGTGGATGTAGCACTACTACTATGATGTAGTAAGGCTTTTGACACCGTCTCTCACGACATCTTTATTGGCAAGCTGACAAAGCACAGGTTAGACAAGTGCACAGGGAGTTGGACTTAAAACTGGATGAATGGCCAGGTCCAGCCAGTTGTGATCAGCAGGAGGAAGTCAGTTTGAAGGTAAGTCACTATGATGTACCCAGGGGCTGATACTGAGGCCAGCCCTATTCAACATCTGCATTAATGACCCGGATGATGCCACAAATTGCACCCTCAGCAAGGTCACAGATGACACCACAGAACGAGCAGCAGCTCATACAGCAGATGAATGTGCTGCAATTCCAAAGGACCTGGACAGGCTGGAGAATTGGGCTGACAGTTGGAAATGCAGTTCTGCACCTGAGGAGGAATGACCCTAGGCATCAGTAGTTGCTTTCCAGCTGGTTGGCCCCAGCTGCTCGTCTGAAAAGGACCTGGGGGTCCTGGTAGACATAACCCAGAACATAACTGAGCAACACGCTTTGGTGACCCAGAAGGCTGCCTGGGCTGCGTGTGAAAAGAACATTGCCAGCAGGTTGAGAGAGGTGATCTTTCCGCTCTGCTTAGCACTGGAGCGCTGGACTCCCCAGTACAGGGAAGATACGGACTTGCAGGAACAAGCCCAGCGCAAGGCCATGAAGATGGTTAAGAGGCTGGAGCATCTTTCATGTGATGAGAGGCTGAGGGAACTGGGACTGTTCAGCCTGGAGAAGAGAGGGCTTGGGGAAAGGGGCAATCTTACATAAATATTAAAAACATATATTTATATAAATATAAAAGTGCATATAAATATTTGATGGGAGAGAGTAAAGAAGACTGAGCAGTGAGAGACAAGGGGCCATGGCCACAAACTGAAATTCCATCTGGAAGAAAAAAAGAATACACAAAACCAAAAACCACACAAACCAAAAATTGGACATGGCCTTGGGCAACCTGTTCCAGTTGATCCTGCCTGAGCAGGGAGATTTCAGCTAGATGATCTGCCAATGTCCCTTCCAACCCCAAACACTTTGTGATTTTGACATTTATTTTTAGTTATCACAACTTATTGGGTAAAAAAATAAAAAGGTGACCAAGCTGTGTATATTTTCATGCACTTCAGTGGAAATGAGGTATCATAGATGACTCTCCAACAAAGCACATGCTCCTACCAGTACACTTCTTCCTCTGAGATGCAGTTAAAGTAAAGATAATATCTTAAAATGGAAGTCTCTAAAAAACCAAACCAAAACACTGCTTACAGAAGACATGTTAAAGGTACCCTGTGTCTGGGAGAAGAGGCTGTTTTCTATAGTCCATGATTTAACAGCTACTTTGTTGCCCAGTATATCTGTAACTACCATTTTCCTTCCTTGATTATGTTATTCTTAATAATAACAAGACTACTTTTAATGAAAATCCTGTTTTTACAGTGATTTCGCTGCAGCCAGAACACCCCACATTCTCAGCAACGCACTATCCCATGCATACAACACAACAACTTCCATTTTTTTGTTTTATATTTACATTTTCACAGCTTTTGTGGGGTTGGGTTTTGTTTGTTTGGATTTATTTTTTTTTAAATAGAAATTAAGCCTCCTGGATTATATATGAAATGCCAGCAACCAACTGGGTTAAAAGCATTCTGCTTTTCTAGTCTCTGATTAACTAGCAAGGAATGGTTGAAGCAGAGGTCAGTACTTTTTGAATGAAATACATACAGAAAATGGCTTAAAAGCTTTACAGGACCCAATAAGCTCTTTTGAGGCTTCCATTCACCTATAAGTACAAGACCACAGGCAAATTACACTGATGCACCCTCCTCGCTTTCAGATGTTAGCAATGAGAAGGGGGGGGGAGGGGGAGGAATTCACCTTACCTTTTTCAGAAGCATCTTCTGCTGACGTTTTTCAAAAGTATTTTACATGGAGTTATTTAACTTTCCACCATGGAGTATTACTGAACACCTACCTACTTTCGGTACATATGTCCATTCCTCTGTCACCTACCACAGATCAGCTTCAGGAATAAAAAGCACCAGACACAGGGCTTCTGACTAAAGTACAGAAAGTACCAGAAAGTTCGTCCAACAGAAACGGGCAGGAACCAGAGTAAAATGAGATTTTATTGGGAGGCCATGCCCACCGATATCCACAGCAAACCGTCTTTCTCTTGAAGGACACATTTTGTCTCATTGTAAGCTTGGAAGTTTCTCCAAGCATGGCTTACCAAAACAACCTCAGCTGCTGGGAGCCTTTCTGCTTTTTTAATTTATTTTTCTTTTCTTTAAAGAAGTGAAAACGAAAGAAATCCAAGCTACGCAGACACATAAGACAAATTAATTCACAGCAGCCCAAGCTGTATCACTTAGCAAAAGGAATGTTCTAAACACCTGTTTATGAGCAAAACCAGTCATAAAAACAGCTGTAAGCAGCAAACAGGAGCTAACAACAACAATTTCCCATCCTTTTCCGGACACATAATGACATTTAAATCACATAGCATCACAGAAGAATTGTATAGAGCTGATAGTAATTGACGTAATTACTTGTGTGCATTTCTCCACTACATTGTGTTGTACTGTAAACCCAAGCATGTTAAAAGTAAACAGAGCTTTTGAAATCCTAAAGCAATAGTAAGAGAATCCCTGCTGGATCCTTTTAACCTGTAGATGGAAAGAAAATAACTACTTCAAAGTTTTAAAACCTCAAATACATAATTTAAACCTCAGGCAGACACTGAAACAATTAAAACTTCACAAGTTCCTTTTGATTAAATGGGTTCAGATCACAGTGGAGATGAGATACAAACAGGTAATGAATGCTTATATGATTAAAGATGAAGAAGAAAAAAAAAAGAAACCACTATGGAAAATGTGTATAGTCATATTTTTCTTTTTGTTTCAAAAAAAGTAAAATCTTTCACCTGCAGATCTTTGAAAAAAAGAATACATCAGTGAATCTGAATCACAGAAAACACTCTTCCATTGAGTGTAGCATTGGCAAAAACATAAGGGAAGCAATGAGTAACAACATGCTGAAGGTATTCTGTCAGAGGGGACTGCTGTTTAGGAAGACTCCAAGACTCTGAACTTTTACTAATAAATATTTCAATGGTATGTATCTGCCACATACAGCAACCTTGTACTTCTGTTGTGGGGTGGGAAGAGGAAAGTAGCTCTGCGGTCAAACATGTCTCTAGCTTCACTGTAACACAATCTGGAAAAAAGGCCAGTTTGATCACAGTCATTTATACAGTTAAAAACAACGCCTGATGAAGAACTTCATGGGGGGAAAAAAAACTCACACCCATCTCACATATAAATAATACATACATAACTGGATAATGAAACTCAGCAGATTAGGTACTGAGTCAAGTCAGAGGATCGTTATCAATGGAGTATCTTATATTAATCATGGAAGATAAGTGCAGAGGGCAGAGCAACCTCTGTACAAAAAGACAGAAGATTCCAAAGCTATTGCTTCTTCCATACACCTAAGCTTTCAAACAAACAACACTCAAAAGATTTCTTTTTTACTCCATTTGAGAGCTTTTTTTTAGTTCAAAATAAAATAAGTGGCAGTGGGAAAAATCCTAATGGACTTTGTAATAGGAAATAGGAATTTCTTATTGTAATAGGAATAGTGTAAAAACAGTTTAATAGGAAACACCTAACACCCCCCCCAAAAAAAAAAAACCCAAACAAACAAACAAACACCCAAAAAAAATCTCACAACCAAAACACACCAACATTCCAATTTGGTGGAATGTTCCACCAATAGTCCAGAGAAGGGTGAGAGATGCTATGGCTATTTCCAGACCCATGACCGTTGACAGAGCGAAGGTGTCTCATAGGTACTTTTAAAAGATTAAGATAACTGGGTATTTTATTGCTTTAAATATCTCAACCTGAGCTGTTTAAAGCATCTTATTACCTTTTAGTGATTAATCCTTCATCTTGGTTCTCTGTGTTAGCAATTTCTTGGGATGGTACACAGGCTGAGATAACTTTGGTATATCAGATGGTATTTCAACAGCTAACCAAATAATGTGTTCTGTGTACATTTGTAAAACAACCTTTCTATTAAGCACAAACAGAAGAAACTCAAGTGATGTCAAAGCTGCACTAATGGGGCACTAATTTTTTCTCCCCAAGCATAGCACCTGATCTTCAGAAAGAAGGGAACCAGGACACATGCCTCCAAAAACGTTCACAGGTTCTGGTCCCATGTTACATGCATAGTGCTACAGAAAGAGCCCCAGGAAATCATGAAAGACTGTAAACCAGTGGAGTATAACGAGGGATTAAGGGTGAGGTGACATACAGAATCAACGCGCTTAAACACTTACCTTAACTTAGCTGCTATACTGTCCCTGGATCAGTTCAGCACATGTTGCAACATAAGCTAACTGGAAATGTGGAAATATTGGGTGTTTACTTAAACTACATCTTCCCCCCAAACAAGTCAGAAAAGCACATTTTCCTATACAGGAGGATCCTAACAATGTGCATGGGTTTCCCTAGGTTAAAAAAAGGTTAGTCTTCCAAGATAACCTCCTGACCTACCTGCTAAGGACTCTCAAAATACTTTCAGCTCTACAGTGTAAGGATAGCTCACGTTTCCCACTTACTATTCAATCTAATATATACTTCAGACTTCTTCTAATGTGATGTAACTTAGTCAAAATTAGGTTTCTCTATCCAGCACTAGAGCAGGTGAATCCCAAAATTCAAAACGAACATTTCTGTCTACCTTAGTCTTAACTTCTCATGACAGCTATTATGATAGTGAAATAAGCTAATGTCCACACACATTACAGTCTTGATTATCAAATAGATATTTACAGTTTAGAAGCTCTATTATTTTTAACCCAGAGTTAGTTTACATATGCATTTAATCTTCTGATCAAGAATATTAGACAGAGACACATCAACTGCTCCGAACAGCCATTGTTTTACAGCCAGGAAAAGTAAGAAAAAGATGGATTAACAGGCAAACTTTCTAATGCTTTGTCAAGTTTTTTTCATGACTTGGTTTTAAAGGGTTTGTCTGAGATGTTCCTGATTTTCAGTAGTGCCAAGCACCCCATTACTTCACTGAAGTCCAGGTCCTTAGCGACTCTCAATGCTTAGCGTGCAAGACTTAGAATTGTGACAATCAGAAATCAATTTTTACCATTTTTAAGTCAAGTTATTTGTCCAGACTCCCTTCCAGCAAGTGACAGGCAGAGTAAAATAAAACTGAGAAGCTATGGCTCTCATTTACATGCTCTGTTAGCAGTAATTTTATGAACTAAACTACATAAAAATGTAAGAACAATACAGTAGAACTAACTACTACTTTTTCCTCAAGTACCTCAAGAAAAGAAAAAGCTTTTAGGTCTTTTTTGAGTTTTCAAAAAAAATGTTTTGGGTAATGAGGCAGATATTTTGCAGGCAGCATCTTCGGCCACAAGAAGATCTCCCATACCTCCCACATTACAATCTTACACTGTGACACTGACATAAAAGAAATGGGCAAGAGCACATGAACCAGCACTATCCAGGGTCTCTATAATTACAGTACACTACTGTGGAAAAGCAAGTTGCCAAAGCTGACTGCTGTCTAATATAACAGCAGTATAATTCCAAAAAGCCCAGTATGGGAAGTGGATCTATCCTGCATAAGCGCACTGCTGTCTTCTGTTATTAAGCAGAGACTCGGTGGGCCTCAGACCAAATCGTAAAAACATGACCAACAGCATCTACAGCGCACTCTCATGTAAAAGCATCACACAAGTTCAGGAAATCCTAACTCAAAACTTCTAGGCTACACATACTTAGATATTCATAACTAAGACTTTTCCTAGAATTTCATGGTACAGATGATACAGTAATGCCATCAGAAAAATCAGTAAGATCATAAGTAAAACTATAGCAGACACGGATAGCCTGTCCTTCTACCACTAGTTATGCCTGAATACACACACACGAAGGCCAAGATGTGCCCCATTTAGACTGCAAATGGACTGATTGAAGCACGAACCTTTAATTTCATGCTTTTTCCTCCAGAGTAATCCAAAATATCATGAAGATAATAATCTTAAATCCCCAGGCTTTTTCTACTTACAAATTTTTCCTTGGTAAAGTAACTAACTCTCTTAAAGTTCCTATTTTGCATTGGCCAGCTGCAGGCCAGATGTTGGCCAACAAAGCAGCACCCCTTCCTTTCTGCACAACACACACAACCTGACTGAAACCCTAAGTCTACAGAAGCCCTTGAACTCTTTGTCAGCAAAAGTAATGCATGATACTCATCTACACTGTTAATAAGCCCATGTTGCTGTTATACATCTCACACAAGTGACCAAAAATTTCGTGTCCAGGAGGGAAGTGCCCCTAGCGTCTCTACATGGATAGGATGATCCTTTGCATTGTCTGTCTTTTCAATAAGAAGTTACATTGCTGCAAAGTTAATCAATCCACAGAGATGTACAGCAGTATTTATCACAGAGTACATCAATCACCTATTACTGAAACACTTCAGGGAGGACTGCACAAAAGAAAATCCAAGTGCTTTGAAGAAAACTCTCCCCTCCCTCCCCACCATGAAATCTCACATCAATAGCATGCATCTAAGCTTCGAATTATGAATATGCTTAAAAGCAAAGATTGGTTTCAGTTAATTTCCTCTCTCACTTATTTACCAAGACTCAAAATGTATTGACAATATTTTGTAATTCTATAAATACTTCTTTTCGAAAAGTTCAAATAAACACTAATGAAAAATGTAACTATCTCCATTTTACAGAACAGGAAAAAGTCTTAAGGTGCACATAAATTATAAAATACTGCCTGAGCTAAACAGAAGTCAGTAGCTTTGTTTTCTGACCTTTTGCCCCACCCGTCAGAAATACATGTATTCCTCTCTTATGAGCTTGGAATTCTGAGAGTCCTCCCATATGATTCTGCTCTTCAGAAAGAACAAACAGCTACCAGAAACTTAAATTTTCCAAAGAAACAAGGACTGTATTTACGCATCTAGGAAACAGGTTCACAGAGCAACAAGTGCTATTTGTGGATAGTTTACCAACAATGAGAATTGTTGGTAAATGCTTAAACGAAGACATAGCACAGTAGGAAAGCTCTGAAAGCCATTCAGAAGACCGTGCACATCAGTTTGCTGAACAGAATAGACAGCTCTTCATAGGGAAATACCTTGAAGAAAAGGGACTAAGCAGGAACAAAGGAAAAAGATCAAATTACCAAGTATAAGAAACTATCTATTGCTGAAGATTGAAACCAAAGCCAAGTATACTTTCAGCTATATAAAGATACCTTTGTTTGGATTAGAATGAAGAATGAGACAAAAGGACATAAACGCATCAGTGTCAGAAAAGCGTCAGCTGAGATTAATTTTATTAAAAAAAAAAAAGAAAAAGGGGGAGGCTAAGAGGACCTGGATGTGGCAGTACAGTAAGAGCTGTCACATGGTCTGTGGCACATAGGAAGTGGGTGGTGGCAAGAGAGGAACAGTATCTGTTTAAGTGTGTCAACATTGCACATCAGTTGAGTTCTTTGCACACTCAGAAGTGCCAAATAGTGATTAGTAAGTATTAGAAAAAGAAGGATCAAAGGCTGAATACGGACACTGCAAAACAGTCTTGAGAATTACTGAGAATGAACCACTATGACAAAGAAGTTCCAAGTGCCAGAAGTTCTGTACTGAAAGAGTGACCATTACAGAAAAGTAGAAATATGAGTGTATTGAACTATTTATAACAGAAAAGTTGAGAGTTCTTCCCCTCTAATAGTTTTTTTTGTCTCCAGAGATGCAGATTCACATTCTTACAGATGGTGAGCAAACATATTTGGTGGGAAGTGGTGGCAGAATATCAAGACTCTTAAAAGATTTTCCAAATAAAGCAAAACTGGTTTTACGTACCAGATTTATTGTAAACAATGTAATAAGGTTGGGAAAAAATGCTTGGACTTCTTATGAGCCCATCCTGCTCTTCAGCTTTTCAACTTATTGGGTTTGGGGATGTTTTCATTTTTGGTTACTTTGCTCAGTTGAAAATGATTGTTCTTTGGTTATCAGACCTGGAAAGGGTGTTTAATCCTGCAGCTCTGTTTAGCACATTTATTAGCTTCATTTTCATGTCATCATGGTCATTCAGCCATTCAAATCTCCCACTAGAGAAGCGCTTTTTAATGCAAAAGAGCTCATCTAGTGTCTGTTCAATTTTCCACTGTCCACCAAACCAGCAGCTTGTATCTGCATCCCCAATCTATAATGTTGCACCCCTCAGAGGTATCATCCAAATTTTAGGGGAAGTTTCCAGTATCAATAGGAAAAAAAACTGGCTGATCAGACAGAGGCTTGGAAGAGGTGATGCTGTATCTCAGAGAACACTGGAAAAAGTGGAAAGATTTGAGGACCACTTGTACTTATAAACAGACAATTCAGATTGTCTTCAGATGAGGGGTACCTCAAATGAATGAGAAGTGTGCTAGTTACAAAACAAGATGTTGCCACTACAACAAATTGTTCAGTTACTAATTATCCGGGTGTTGACAGCAGACAACTACCATTTGGTTTAGATAAACTAAACCATTTGGTCTAGATAAATCCCAGCTAAGGGAAGCTTGTGTTCCCACCATATTCCAAATGCTCAGACAGAAAAAAAACCCATAACTGTAAATATCAAAAAAGTTAAGCATAACATTAAGCTAGTAAAGTACTGACAACATTTTAGAGAAGGCATAAGCTAGACCTAACAGTCAAAGCAAAACAAAAAACAACTACGCATCAAAAACATCCATCAACTCTGACCTTTATTTTCCGCAAGTTCTGCTCTAAAAATAAAATCCAATATGCATCCCCTTTAGCTAAATGTCCCAAGGAAAAACTATTTTAACTTTTGCTTCTCCCCACTCACTTTGGCAGTAGGCACACTGCTATGACAGATTCTTTGTCCATTGCCTGAGAAGGGGGCAAGACATAAAAGTATCATGAGAGCCTTACCCTTCCGCAAACAGCTCATGCAGTTCAAGAAAGAGACTAGCACAGCAGTATGGAAGATTCCTATCCCCCCTGCACACATCCGAATTGCTATAATAGGAAGCACAATTCCAAGATCCAAGTCTGTCAATCCTGCACCTTCAGCAAACACCCTCACATTTTAAGGAATCTTATTTAAAGAAAACTAAAATGAGTTTAGATCTGTACTGTGCCCTTTTGACCTCAGTTAGGCCTGAGAGCACTCCACAGTAACCCACAGCACAATGCAAGAGTGGCAGCAGTATTGGTCACTAAGTTTTGGACACTGGAGCCTTCCATGCTGGAATGCAAAGTGCCTGTTCTGCCAAGGGCCGTGCACTGGAGAGGACGGACCACAAAAGCACCTAGGTATTGGCTCCAAAATGAAATTCAGGACTTAGAGGCACAAGAGCAGTCACAGAGTCAGGCTAATTACATAGACTTTTTTCTTCAACATAGAAACCTCATTTCCAGTGCAGCTGATCCAGTTTTTGGCACAGGAGGGACTACATTTTAATTTGTATATGTAAATTGAACTGTGTCTCAGCTGGGCGAAAGGCTTGTTTGTGCTGTGTGTAACGTACAGAGAAGCATAATGATTGCATATATTATAAACCTGCTA
Source organism: Cariama cristata (assembly GCF_000690535.1). Taxonomy (NCBI): domain Eukaryota; kingdom Metazoa; phylum Chordata; class Aves; order Cariamiformes; family Cariamidae; genus Cariama; species Cariama cristata. The sequence continues at coordinate 45,984 of NW_009635286.1, forward strand.
AAAATCAAACCACTATGTTTTTTCCAGCACTATTTATTGGAACTACAGAATTTAGAAAGGTGCTACCTAAACCCAACTGTTATTTTCTATACCTGATATTCTGTGGGTGAATTTTGAGAGAACTAGCAGCAGTGACTGAAGCTGGATGGAGCCGATGAATTCTGTGCCAGAGTCCTTAAAACCCTACCCGCCTTGTTGGAGTGATCTTGAACATTACAGGCTGACACAGCCTGACTTAGAGCACCTCCTAACAACTAGATTTGCTTCTTGCAAGACAGGAGTGGTGTTTAAACACCAGAAGAGCACACCACTCATAACCCAGGATTTGCTTATTCATTCACTGTTGCTCAAAGATCACAAATTACAGTTTAATATCATCAGCAGAAAGAATTACAACCTTTCCTTCTGTCAGCAAATCTCAAATCCTGACAGAACAAGTCTGATTTCCAAGTGCTTATCATTACAGGTATGCTACTGAAGTGATAAGAAAGTTACAAGTTACTGAACACAGGGACTTAAGTTGACCTGCCTTTTCATCTCTGGCTGCAAACTTATTATCGAACCCACACCAGTATTCACATATATCATTACTGTTGCTAAATTGTAATTAGAGCTAGCAAGTACCCAGTTCAGAGAGAGCAGAAAGTGCTAGGTGTCTCATCGAGTGATGCTGAGTGTTCCCACCTACCCTTCAACCAGCCTCTGCTACAGAAGCTCCCAGGACAAGCACCTGGCATGGCTGGGCAGGGGCAGACCAGGAGAAAGCTCCCCACACACAGTTTCCTATAGCTTCGGGGAATATGTACAGCCAGGCCAGCAAAGAGATTGTGATTTCTAGTTCCATATATTTCCTGACTATTTCTGCAGCCTTCACAGCCTTTATTATTAAGCAAGGTCTTGTATCTTTGGGGAGGTAAATGTCACTCATTCTTTTACACGTAAAATCACCAAGTTTGAACAAGGTCAGTTCCAGATGAGCCAGGAACAGATTAATACATTTTTCAGGGCAGAATGAGTATTATGATCATACGCATTGACCTCCTGCACAACACAGGCCACAGCACTTCATCCAGTAATTTCAACACTGAGACCATAACTTCAGCTTGAACTAGAGCATATCTTTTAGATAGACATTCAGTTCTGATTTAGAGACCTCAGGTGATGGAAAATCTACCATCTGACTAGAAAAATTGTTCTAGTGATTAATTACGCACACTGTTAAAGACGGGTTCTTTATTTTAAGTCTCAATTTGCCTAGCTTCCACTTCCAGTCATCAATCCTCATTACACATTTTCTGCTCTCAAAAGATTAAGAAGCATTCTATAATCAGAGATCTCTTCCCTGAATAAGTATCTGTAGGCTGTCTTCAAGTCCCCTCTTAACCTTCACTTCTGTAAATTCTGTAGAGAGCGTTTCCTTAGTCTTTCTATGCAAGTTATGTTATGACACTCCTAAAGAACACATCCTTAGGTAGTAAGATCTCACATCATTTTTATAGCCTTCTTCTGAACCCTTTCCACTTTACTAAGAAAGGTTACTTTTCATGCAAAGAACAAAACCTGAAACCCTTACTTTGTTAATGGTCTCCAATGTGACACCCAAGGTAATGCCACTGCCTGAATATTCCACTACTTCTACAGCCCAGTTCTCAGCTACAAAATTAGAGGGAGCCTACAATCAACTGGCTAAACAAGGTCCAGGTCCTTTTCAGAAGCACTGTTTCCACAGTAAGCAATGGTCTTTGTTTGTAGAAGCAGGAGTTTGCCACAGACTATGTTAAGAAGTCAATTATCCAAATGAGCCCACTCCACCTGTTACTCAAAAAAATTTAGGCGGTTTGATTTGCCCACATCACTGTTTGTCTCTCCAACACCTGTATGGTTCATCTATACATTTTAACAGCTGTGTCCTTTATCTGGTCATAATGCTGCTCCCATTACTTCTTTTACGTTTTTATCAAATAACAGTGGTGCACGTATAGCACGCATCAGCCACCCTGCCATCTTTACCCTTCCTCAAGGGTGGCACTGCAACAGCTATTAACCAATACTCCAGTTTATTTTCAATTGTCCAGATCTTACTACAAATCAGAACTCATGTTTTACTGATCAATCAATAGTTTCATCTTTAAAACATATTTTTGAAATAAATATTTGGGCCTCAAAGGCTTAAAAATCCATATATACATCACACACCACCCATGTAGAATATTTTCTCATTGTTGACACTAAACTATTGTGAGATCACCAACTGGCACCCTTCCAAATACAGAGTAGTGTATTTGATGATTACCTTTGCTTTGTCTGCACTACAAGTGATCACCTAAGATCTTCACTTACACTCCATAGTGAAATCGTCAATTAAATAATTAAATAAATTCTTCAAACTTCGAACTTCTTCACCATAGTGAGGGGTTTCTTTTGTTGTTTGGTTGGTGGTTGGTTTGGTTTTGTTGTGTTGTTGGCTTTAAAAAAAAAAACAAACAAAAAAAAAAAAAAAAAAAAAACAAAAACAAAACACCACCACACTTAATTCCTATAGCTTCCTTTTTCAATCGCCTGCACTGAAGCTACCAATTTGAACTGATTCCTATTTCCTAATTCTTTTCTCCAAAAGAAACACCATGCTCTGTAACTCTATCACAGCACATTTAAGTGTCACATAGAAAGCCACAAGGACTTTCATAAGTTACACTATGCATAATTAATCTCAACTAACATTGTATTCTATCACCCTTGCATGTCCCAGCCACATAAAATGGAAGAAAATACAAATCATTCTTATAAACACACTCACAGAATCACAGAATTTGGGGGGTTACAAGGGTCCTCTGGAGATCACCTAGTCCAACCCCCTGCCAAAGCAGGTTCACCTAGACCAGGTTGCACAGGATCACTTCCAGGTAGGTTTTGAGTATCTCCAGAGAAAGAGACTCCACTCCTTGAATGCAGTAAGAAAGGCTCATGGTTTTATAACCACATACCCCAGTTTTATTCTCTTCGGATAACTCAGCCAATGACAAATGTAACAGTACCCTTTATCTAGTTTTCTCCAGAAAGAAATCCTTCAGCCTCCACATCAGCAAGAGACCAGGAACACAGGTGACCTAAATGCTGCACAGCTACCAATGCATATATTAAATCTTCCTCTGTGGGAGGATTTCTTGAAATGCTACCAGGTTTCAACTACTTTATGCCTACTGATGAAAAAAACTCAATAACATTACAAAACAAACAAACAAAATAAACCAAAAATATCAGGGGTACAGATCCAGTTAACAACAGACCACCAATCTCAATACAAGAAGTCAGAAACTAGAAGTCTCATTAATTACTCAAGAGAGCTACATAAGGTGCTTACATTAGGCTGTTCTAGTCACACTACATGCAGAAAATAAATAACCCTTGCTCCCTGACGGCAGGGGCCCAGTTAAGCTCTCAAGGAAGAGCTCCCAGAACAGAAGCCAACAACCCATATTTGCAGTAAATGGCAAAATACTGAACAAGAACAGCAGGAAAAGGTGAGGGTAAGTACAGTGCCCCTTGGTAGCAAACTCACTCATGTTGGATTTCACATTTAAGATGGATTTTTAAACTCAAGGAGACTTTCTGAAACCAAGTTGTCTTATTTTCCCCAAGATAAGCTTTAAAGTAAATGGAAAGCAATTCTATGAAGTGTGATGGCCTGTGATATACAGAAATTCAGGCTAGAATGTTATAATGATTCCTGCCAGCTTTACAATTTATGAATATAGGATCACAGACACATATTGTGTTTATACACTGAAGAGGAGGCGCACTACCTCACAGAAGAGAGAAAAAAAATCAGTGACTTCCCCTCTTCAATTCTAGTGTTTCATTTTCTCTCTCTCACTTTTGGAAATCTGAACTGAACCAGTAATTTTGACCTTTTATAGTTAGTAATATTTTACTCTGTTCACAGCTTACAAATTCCCTATTTCACAGGTCACAGAAGTCAGCACACACAAAGGGCACCTGGAGAATAAGTTTTCCAGAGCACTAACCAGTGAGAGACTGTCCCTAAAATCATAAAACAAGTTTCACACCCTAATTGTAAATATTTTTACTAGTCATATAAGCATCTAAATCTTTTTTCAATGCTTCTTTGCCTCAGTATTCATGACAGTGAGGCACACTAATTATGCATTTGTTGGAAGTATTTTTGTTTATGTAGGTGCCACAGAGCAAAAGACCAAGATTCCTGAATGTATATTCCTATATTTTCCATTATGAGCTTCCTTTCCATTGGATTTCAGTTTCCATTTTGTGTTATTCCCCCCCCCCCCCCCATTAAATACTGCTTTACCTGTTTCTTGGTCACCTTCTCATTCCTTCTCCCTCCTTACCTTGCTTTATTCATTCCTTTTGTCTTCAACCACCTTTCTCAATATCAACAATAATTTCCTTAGAGTGTTTTCATCCCTATATACATATACTACTTAGCAGAACGTGGGGACAGGGGATGAAGGAAAACGCATCTCTTCAGAAATACCATGAGTCGGGAGGGAGGAAATAAATCACTTCCACTGATAACATGCCACAGAGTCTCTTGGTCCACTGCCTGTCCCAATGAAATGACTAACACATGAAAATGAAGGAAGAAAATGCAGTTTAGACTTTGTTCTCCTAGCTCTCAGGTAGGGCTGCCTCTTCTAAATTGGCCCTCTGAAACATGCCATTTCAGCTGTAATACAAAGGAAAATATACAAAACATTGCCTCAGCTGTGTGCCTTAAGTAAATTGGAAAGTTTCATGTGGGCTGTGACATGGCAGCTCCAGGGCTGGCAGTCTGCATCACGAGACATAAGGAATGCAGAGGTCTGAGTGCAAGCCTAGTTGTGCAGACCTCCCATGTTAATGCAGAGAAAAACCTCTCTGCTAAGTAAAATGCACAGAAAAGGGACAACAGACAGCAATGAGACATTCAGACAGGAAAGCAGTAGGGACCCAGAGAGCCTTGAACTGACTGGGAAATTCTTATTAATTCAATTGAGAGCACTGGGAGAGTAGATTCAGTTACATCCAAGACAAGCAAGTACAAATAAGCCTCAGAAGTGCAGCATTGGAGATTAATAACAGTAAAAGTAGCATTAAACAATATAAGCAAACACCAGACTTCATCTTTTTAGCATTCTATGTTATTAAACGTTTCTTAAAGTTATATCACAAGAAAGATCAGCACAGGTTACAGCTCTGAATACAAGAAGACTTTAAAGCCTCACTTCCACTCCCTGTTCTGCCACTCCTCTTGGAAACACCCTGCCTCCCAAGTAGTTGCCTTAAGCCTGTCCCTGCCTTCCTGGAAGCACACAAAAGAGCAAGATTTCCATTCTAGAAGGTAAAAAGGGGAAAATTTTAGCTAAGGCAAGCTATATCCTCTCTAAAATAGAAAATATCAACAAGTCCTCCTCTCATCCTGACTTACGCTACAGGTTAAATCCTCCAGGAGAAAAAGAAAGATGGAAAGGGCTACATACAAGGAAAAACAGACCCAAGTACCATATTCTCCATGCAGCGCAGCGCAGCCAAGCCAATGGGCCCAGCACCCCTCCTCCAGCCCCACTGACCTGCAACTGCACCCAGTCCATCCACCCACAGGTCCTGCCTCTGGGAAAGGACAGGAGAGCAGAGCAGACCACCAAGAGGCAGGCAGCCTCACCTCAGGCTGCAGCACTGTTAGCACAACTCTCCTCAGCTGCAGGCCCCCAGCACCTCTTCCAGGCCCTCCAAAGGTCCCAGCTCCAGCTGAACTTTAGCCCTTCAGTGGCTGCACCTGTTGGCCCCATCTACCTGTTATCTAAGGGGAGACGTGACCTTTTAAATGTTTATCTGCTTGGGCTTCTAGGAGCAGAGGTGGAACAAGCCAACAGATCAGGGTGAGAAAGCCTCAGTCTGAAAAAGCATTAGCAATGGGATGTGCTAGACAGAGGCAAGGTATTACTGCTGCTCAAGGCATAGGGGGTAGGAAAAAAGCCAGAATATCATGATGAAGAGACTGGTAAAACCTACTACAAGGCACTGTGTCACCAGCCACCTCCAAAGAAAGAAAAGCCAACACCTGAGGACAAAAGAAAGGTGCCATGACACAAGCGGAAAGGCCTTTGGCTGGGCAGTCACAGGTGGCCTGCATCAGCATGACAATCTAATTACTTTTCCAGCTGTAGGGGTTGGGCCTTTGGGTGAGGGGAATGCCTATGCAGCGTCTGTGCCCTACCAGTATTGAGCAGGGTTACTCTGTGTGTGGCCTGGTCACACAAATGGTACCAGGTCCCATCTGTCCCACCTCAACATCAAGGCACATCCCCATTCACTCAGAAGAGCTACACTAGGACTGGCTTCCACCTCTCTCAGAGAAGACTGACTGGAATCAGAGCTCAGGTAACTTTCTTTGTACCTTGCCGACGTCTGAGGTGTGAACCATCTCCTATGTTCCCACAAGAGACCCCATGTTTTATCCAGAACCTCAAGGACTGCAGCTCCCACCAAAGCCTCTATCTGCTGAGGTGTGTATGGTGTGGGGCAGGCCGGGCAGAGCTGAAGACTTTGCACAGTTTTCTGCAAACCCTAGTAGAAAATAGCACCTAGATGGTCTGTAAAAAGGCAGGATCTGATGTCAAGTCACTGAGGTACCAAACTCCAGCAGTACAATTCAGGACATTGCTATTTCTTTAATACTACCAGAGGATCCAAATAATGCCATTCAAGATGGAAAGGGGATGAGCCTAGTTTTGAGCACTGGCAATAGAATTTAGCAGTTATTGTTTCAAAAAAAAAAAAAAAAAAGCTGTGGATACAGTATTCAAGGAACTTGGGCTTTAATTTATGGCTTTACTACCTACATTGCATGCATAATTATGATTTTAAGGGACTTGTAAAATATGTATCTACACTTAGGATTTAAGACAAATGTGCTGAAGTCAGTGATGCTTTCAGATTTGATGTGTTTCTAAACAGATATTTCATAGCTCAAAGGGCAGTTACAAGCAGAAATGACTAAATCCTGTGTCATACAGGAGGTCAGGATAGATCATAATGGTGTCTTCTGGCCTCAAAACATATGATGCAAAGCAGATAATAATGCTTAAAGAGGTACCAGTAAAGCTGAACTCTTGAAAACAGATAAATGTAGACAATTCAATGACTATGTGTTTTGCTTAATATGGGTGACTTGTGGAAAAGTTAAATTTGTTGTTCATGAGCTGATGTGGATCATATCATTTCTGTGGGTCTTTGTCCCAGCATTTCCTAGGGCACCTCACTTGCTCCAATACCTTGTACCACACTGACTGCTGTTACCATGATTTTAAAATGAAACCAAAAAAGGGCTTCAATCTACCATTTAAGACTAGCTTCGAAGCATAACATCTGAATTTACATCTTGCTATTACTCACACATTCCCATCAGGGCAATACTGTTAATAAGTCAATCACCAAACCTGCAAGGTCTCTTTCTAGCAATACTATTCACAGAACCCTATTAGAGAGCAGTGATTCACATCCTTCATAGTCCATGACTAACACTGAAGTACAGGCTTTATGAGCAAAATCCACATGCCCTTCTAAAGTAGGGACACAGCCAAATCTCAAGTGTGAGACAGCAGACTGTCCTCGGTGCTTTTTCAGACAGGCTTAGATTATCAAAATCAGTATTTAGCTTTTGACATATATGGTCTTAGGAGTATTGAACACAGTACAACTCTTGTCAAAGACAGGAGCTGCATATGCTGGAAAACCAAACCCAAATTTCTGAAAAATTTTGATTCCCTGTCAGATCCCCTGTCAAGGCAGAATACTGTGGCATTTTATTTTTAATTTATTCAACATCCTGTAGATGCTGTAAATGAAAGATTAGAATGTTATAATTTAAATATTCAGCGACAGTACATAACAAAGAGCGAGGTTCCTGCT
>NW_009635286.1:53943-86846 GCF_000690535.1 Cariama cristata
AATTTTTTTTAGCAGCAGTAGTTCAGCCTGTGGATTATTTTTTCAGTGTTCATAGAAAGGGGAAGATGCTAACAGACATCACAGTTCAGTGTTTAGCAAGCAACAGAGTGCCAGGAATTGTCACCAGGTGGACTATTATAAAGAGTGAAAAAAGCAGGGTTAGATTTATCAAGTGGGAAGGGGATGCTTGCGGGCTTTTGCTCTGCAGCAGGTAGCCAATTGGTCCCATTTAGTGCTACCTACTGTGAGACTTTCTGTTCATAAAGCACTTGAGAATTCTTGGCTTGAGAAAAATATCAAGACAAAAACAATTAGCAGCAAAATTGTGTTTTTCCAAGTGGAGCTCCCCTTTTGCAGTAAAATGAATCTAATTCATAGGATTAATATCTGACAACTCAAAAATTATGAAGTTGAGAGTAGGATCAAAATCATGCAGTATTTTGAGGGAATTAATTCTCACCTTTGTCCATGGGGAGACTGGAGCAAGGTGACTAACTTTTGAGCAAGAGGATACTTCTGCATTCTTTTTCTTGACTTTTTTATCCATGTACGTTGAAAGCTAAATACCAGTTTTGAAAATCTAAGCCTGTCTGAAAAAGTACCAAGGATAGTATGCTGTTTTACACTTGAGATCTGGCCTTAGAAAGGCATATGGACTGAGCAGACAATTTTGCTTATAAACCCTCCACTGCACACTATTAAAATTCTCCAGAGCAGTTCTGTAACAAAAAAAAAGTAGTGACCAGAAGCACAAGCTAGCAGGCATAGTCTTGATGCTGTTACTGGTCCAGGGGAAAACTGCTTGAAAAGTGGAACTGTCTGTACAGCATGGAGACATTGGTACCTCTGAATGCACAGGGTTCAGACCTGAACTCAGACTGCCAGCTAAGTGCTGCCCCTCTGCGGGGGCATGCCAGCCGTATGACCAGTGAAGGAATAACATTAGCAAGAATCGAAAAATTAAATGATGGCTCAGAAAGCTAGGAGCCAGACTCTTCAGTCCCTTCTATTAAGAAGCAAGTGAAATCCTTGCTTGTTACTACTAAAAAGGGAAGTCTCCTTTGAATACCTAAAAGCAAAGGCTTGCTGAAAGGGCACTAGATATCAACAGCCATTGCACTGCTGGTGTTAGATGCTGCATCTGACAGAGTATGCAGGACAGTAATGATCCTGGATAACTTAGCTGTTGGAATCACATCTGCCCTTATGTTCACCAGGACTCCATACCATTCGTCTTTTTACGTGACTTGACATACCTCCTGTGCCTGCATTTAGTTCCCTGCATCAGCACCCCAGCTTTTTTCTAAGGCTCCCCAAGAGCAGTAGAGCTTGAACTTCACTGACACTTCCAGCCTAATTTGCACTTCTCGTTATGGAAAAACCTGCCTAAGACAAGAAAGATGCAGAGTGCCAGGGAGAAAGCAAAATTCAATGAGCAGTGATAGGCACAGATTATTAAACCTGGTGTTTATTTTGATCTAGGCCAAAAAATATTCACTCCGGATGAAAATTTCTATGCATTACTCCTGCATTATTTCTACAGAATCAGCCTGCTAGTTAACATGTCCCTCCCACCACCTTCTCCAGGGAAAGCAATAATCCAACATTTAAAGCGTTTAGAACAGTGTCTGAAACAAAATGTGAGGCTACAATGACACTGTAAATTCAAGAAGCTAGCACTCCTGCATCCCTGTGAAACATTTTGCAGCATTGAGTCAAGGTGAGTAGACCAGGGAAAGCAAAGCCAACCCCAGTGTGCCAGAGACTGAAACAACACAAATGCAGGTCAGCCACAGCTTCTTCCCAAAAAAGAATTAAGAATAGAAAAGAGTTCCTGGTGATTTAGTAAATTTGAAGAGGCTCACTTCACGCTAAAAAGATCTCATTGATCAACTTGTGTTAACGCCCTTCCTGAGAGTTCCTGAGATATGCAAGGACCTATGGAGATAACAAAAAAAATCTCACATAGGTTTCTTTGGCAGTGGTTTCAGTGGGAGTAGAAACACATTCTTAGACCTGCCTTAAAAAAACAGGACATGTAAACTCAGTTGGCTTGTTCTGGCTATTTACAGAGCAGTTAAAATGGCTTCTTTCTTCTGTACCCTTGGCACGAACAAATCAATAAAATCATAGAAAGATTAGACAGGCTGAAAGACCAAATGAATGACTGACTCTCAAGATAGATAGATTTTGAAAAGACACAAAAACATGCAGAACTATTAAGGCCAATACAGCAATTGATAGATTCACTCAGTGTACATGCACACACTGCACAAAAGAGTGTTCAGCAATTGCAGCAGATCAATTCTAAAGACTGAATCTCTCCCAGGAGTCAGGAGGTAAAGAAAAATGGCTCCAATCTATACCAAAAATTACATGCACACACATGCTGTGTTTTTGAGTATGATTTCCTCTTTTATATTCCAAAGCTGCTGCCTTACCAACATGGTTTTCTATGTTCACATCAAAGCAGCAGCTGCCAGAGCTCTGCTATTGTTTGGGGTTATTTACAGAAGGGCAGAGAACAATTATTCTCAAGGTACATGAGGGATCCAAAACAAACAGGTTGAGACCAAGCTGACAGAATTTGGAATCCAATTTGCCACGTGTTACATATTATACACCCAGATCAGAAGTGCAAGTCCCCATTCTCCCTATTTTCTGACTTGAGAAGATTTGTTCACTTTTAAAAAACATATTAGTGTTCCATTCTCACAACGAGATGACCCTCTCCTCTCATATACCTCTGATGATTCCCTAGTCTTTTCAAGATCCAGTGAAAAAAATGACTGCTCTCTACTTTTAGACGTTTAAAATCGACATTGTGAAAACTACCATTTCTTTCTTTATTTTTAGATCTTTCACCTTCACTTGTTATTTAAACCAGCCTCTTTTCAATCTCTTTCTGTCTCCTTACACGTAATTTAGTCTCTTCTGATACAAGATATTTTTCTTCTGTACTTCCTCCATGCCTCTTTGACCTAGCTAAGATACCACGTCTTTTCAAAGTTCACCCAAGAACACATTTCATTCTTTTATACAGGAGGTACATTACAATTATTTTCCTGATCATACTTGTCTCTGTGCTCCTGATTCAAATTCAAAAGGAATATTGCCTTTTTGCCCCAGTAAGCAGCAGAATCAGATTCCCATTACATGGGTGGCACTACATATATATGTCTGTCTCTCTCTCTATGTATGTATCTTTATATGGAATGAAATACCAGGAGTGAGATACAGTTAAAACCAGTAAAATTCTGGTTATACCTATAGAATTGATAATCACATGAGCATTCACGTATAACATGAAGATGTCTATGCCATAATTACAAAAAAAAAAATGTCAGGAAGAATCCACTTCAGTGTCATCTCAAATTCCAATTCCTGACCAAAGCTGTGAAGTCTAATGTCAATGGTGTTTTGCTGACCTCCTGCCACTTGCCAAGGAAAACAAGAGGAGCCACAACTCTAGACATTTCACTGAGTGCGATAAAGAAAGCCATCTGAATAGGTGTTCAGTCACAGCTGAAATGACATTTCCCAACGTGCAGGCCAAAGGGAAACTACACTGATGTAAAACTCAGCAGTCTGTTTCACAGAGTAAGCAGATCATACTGCTATGGCACAGGCTAAGCATCACCACTTAGCTTTTATTTACAGAATTAATTATTTTTTAGGACACAAGCAAATTTTAGCTTTAGTATTTCTTCTTATAGCAGCTAAGCCCACTGAAATTCTTAGAAGCATAACTGAATTTCCCTTTTGCTATTCTGATATAATTTTTCAAACTTGGGTCATAATACTAACAAACATTAGTAAACCCCCACACCTATTTAAACTTATTTTGCTCTCTAACATAAATCCTACTTTATCAAAAGTAGGATCAGCATTATATAAAGGGACCATAGTAAAATAAGTATGTTCACCATCAAAACACGCTTTAGGTATTATAGAGAAATCCAAGTAACCAAACCTCAGCTTTTGCAGACTCAAACAGCTTAAGTGAAGTATTACCTCATCAGCAGCAAAACTCTAAGTTCAATGCCATGTTGAAAAGATGCATTAAAATGTTCAGAGCAGGATCAGAGTTTGCCATGTATGTAAGGTAGCTATCTAGTTCTGACATGTAGTAATGAAAGAAGCAAAAGATCATATGTGGAGAATATCATAAACCAGGTAACCTATTACCCAGCCTGCAGATATTTCAGTGATCCAGAAAAGTGAGATATGTAATCATGTGCAGGAGCAATATAATTTATTAACAACCTCATTATACTGTCCTAATTATTCTGCCATTTTTATGGAAACTACAACTGAATCTGAAGTACAGTGCATAAATCCCAAGCCTATAAAACTGTACGTACTAACTACATTTACAGGAGTCCGGTTGATGGTGGTGTAGGAAACCGAACATTTGTTTCATTTTTGTTTAAGGGCGGTCCCATAATTTCTCACTGTTTCTGAAGACATAGGCAGTGATGTAACAAACACGGTTATCTCTCTCAATGTGCTGTTATGGAAACTATCTACAAATGCAGGCAATTCAAAAGACAGGAGAGAGGAAACTGCTAATAACTCCATATCTTCCTGCTCATTTAAGTTCATTTTCTTCATTTCAGTTTGAGCTGTTTTTTTTTTACTGTTTGTGTGATATTTTTTATTGAATTGATGTTATCCGTATCTAAATAACCACATCTAAAATTACACTTATCCCATAGATGTTGATTTCTTTCAATAAATTAATTGTCACACATAAAAGGGAAAAATTTGCTTGCCGTGATTCCACCAAATTCCACCAGCAGGACAATCTGGCCTTTAATATTTTGGAAAGCATTGCATCTTACAGTTTATTACTGTAATGTTGTGGGTAACAAACTGGAATTCATTATTGTTTCATATGCACTAAATATGTTTGCACAATATCTTTGTACTGATGACATCAAGGCCATTACAGACACTCATGACTTAAGATCCTAAAGCCTTCTGGCAAGCAGGTGACTCTTATTAGCTACACGCTACTGGGAAGCTGAAACACAGGTAAATAAATTACTTGTCCAAAGTCTTGCTACTGCAGAGGTATGTATACATTATTATTATCTGGAAACCTGTGGTGATGTCGATTTGAGAACTCTATCCAAAGCCTCGATAAGAAATATCACAGCAATGCTCCTGACAATCAGCCAGGAGGTGCAGGTGGCTCTGAATTGCCCACCAGAGGAGGCTCTTAGCTTGCAGCTCCAAACCATACCCCAGAAGAGCTTAGTCCTCTTCACTGACTAGAGACTAGTCTCAACAGATTAAGTGCTGACTAAATTTAATCATTAGACTAAATGTGAATGCCCATACGCTCCTTCTATGTCTTTTATCCTTGTACTCGTTTGGATAACAACATCTTCAGAGCAGATTCTGTCTCCAAGTTGTCCTGTAAAAATATATGGCTGCTTGTACATGGATACTATTCTTACCAGCAAGAACTGAAACTAGAATTTTCTGTGTCCAGAAAAGAGATAGTTAATTTCAAAACAGAAGTAGTAATATCCTTTGCTCTAAGGGCACCAAGAAGATGTTTTTACCAAAGCCAGGCTAGACTATCTGTCTACTATGTCATCATACTGGTATTTCTCCAATGTTAGAACAGATACCAGGTAGTAATTGGGTTTTGGATGCGAATTGGTTCACCTACCCAAACTGCCTCATCCTTTTCAAATGCAAATATTCTGGTGTCTCTGCAAAGCAAATGCAAATATTCTGCCTATGAACATACAAGAGCTGGTCACAGTAGAATGCTGTGGAAGCCGGGCAGAACTAGGGAGCATAACCTGGGATGCTAGACTCAGTCTCTAGCCACTGAGGAGATCCTAGAGGCTACAGATAAAATTCCCAGCACTTGAAAAAAAAAGTTTGGGCCAAACAAACAGGTACAGAATTGGGACAGTGGACTGGTGACGAAAGAGATTTAGAAACAACTGTCTCTATAGAGTAAGAGTTCCCACTGAGCTGTACTGCCACAGTACAATGGCTCCTTATGTCCTCTTCACTTACAGTATTCTTAAACTAACAGCAAGAAGAACAACGTACAACACTGTAATCACCACCTGGTTTTCCATTGTGAGATTTTCTTCACTCAGCGACAGTAAGAACCGACTCAAATTTGCCTACCATCTTTGATGCTTAGGAAATAGGGTTTAGGTTAGTTTCACTTCTGTATTTGTAGCCATGGAAACTGTATGCTGGTGAGTTTGTTAGTCATTCAGATAATTTTCTTCAGAAAAAGCTGATCTTGAGATGCAGTTTCAATGCCTTTGGGAAATCTCTTCCTAGATTTTCTTCTCCTCTGCCCTTGCAAAATCTGTCCAGGTTTTACACTGGACCTACTGCAGCTTCAGAAGACCTACTACTACCTGGAAGCAGAAGATCTGAAACTATTGTCACCTGAGGCATAATGTGAGGAGTTTTTTTCAGTACTGATACAGTTAACAGTGTTCACAGTTCACGGATATTGTTTTATCCCTAACAGATCAATTTCAAGTTTACTTGTAGTCTGAAAAGCAGCTAAGCACTTTCTTTCTAATTAGCATGCAGCCTGTAAATTTCCAAGTGCATTGGGAATAAATTCACACACAGATCCTTCTTAAACAAGTAGAAGTTGGGTCCCTCCATATACTATCAGTGCAGCAAGGTAACACAGAGAGTAAGAACACATAATCTTTCTCTTTGCTCACACTTCCCTCTCTACTAAAAATTGTAGAGTAGCACCAGCACTGAATAGCTGCAACAAAGCTTTCCCTCATTGTCGGAAGTGCTCGGATAATGGTGCTGTATTAGGACATAACGTCACTGCTACTGCTTCTGCATAAAATGACTTCATGCTCTGTCCTTCAGTAATTCCATGGGGATAGTAATGCCACAACTATTGCAGTCTTGTAAGGATTAAATCATCAGCATAAGAAGAATACTCTGAAGATAAAAATATGCTTAAGAACTCCTAAGGATTTTTAATTTTAGGCTAATCTCATCCCACTATGAAACAGAATCAAATGTCCTTTCGGTGCTGTGACCAAAAAAGAGATGCCAAAACAAAGCAATGTATTACCTTGCCCAGCTGCAGATGAAGCTACCGTTCCCCCACAAAAGAAAGAAGTGGGTTAAAATATTTTACTGTACATCCCTCCTTTAGTTTACCGTAACTGCAGTTCTGTAAGTATCTATAGTTCTATAGGTATCACTAAGTTCTTCAGTACTCATAAAGCTCTCGGGAAAGTGATGTTTCTGCTACATTTCTGGCCCAATCAGGAAAAGTGAAAGCAGAAATCTTGTATGAAAACATGTTCATGTTTGGCCATTGAGTCTAAACACGATGCAGATCATCAGAGGTAAATCTGTGGTAAGTTAAAACACACTTTTCTGCTTTCAAAACAAAGTAACTGAGAGCCTCAGTCTTCTCAGACACAAATTTTTCAGATCATGGTGATTAAATCCCATGGGAAAACCTAATTCATTGGGTACACTGCATGACTCAGATGTGATCACGAAGACTGGCAATAACCCTGCCCACCTGCCAACATGAAGACATACCTGGCCCAAGAACTCGTATTTACTTCATTTACCTCACAACAGGAAAAAATGATACAGTACCTCTCACTAGTCATATCTTCAGTTCTGAAAATTTACTCTTAGTATTTGGCAGTGTATCTCTTAAGGACAAAGGCCTTAAGATTTGATTCTTCACAAACACTGAGCATCTAAAACCCTGTGAAAGTCAACAAGGACTGACTAGGCACAGCACCTCTGCAAATCAGAGCTAAAGTAGAAAAAACATCATAATAACCTCCTAACGGACTGCTGAAAACCATAGTTTCAGATATCAAGAGACAGAAAGCTAGGCTCTTTTCCCCTTATAACACAGAAATAATTGACAACATTTGAAAATTACAAAAAGAGATGCAAGGAAGAGGAATAGATTTGTATTTTAACTCCATTTGAGTGAACTGGACAAAAGAAGCTGCCTGGAAGGGCAAAGCAGAAAACTACCTCTCTCAAAGTAAGGAAGAAATATTTCCTTACAACGCATCAAAGTTTACTTGAAACAGTGAAGCATTTTTTACTTTTCTATTTCCTATAGCGAGGGAGGTGGCTGGCACCCATTCAGAGGAACACCTTCGCACAACCCACGCTCTGCACTCACACTTTGCAATGTGTTAGGAAACATTCTCCAGCCCTTTGACCCCCTAAACAAATCTCAGAGCCCAAGCTCCTCTGTCCTGTTTTCAAACACCTCCCTTGCCAGAGTCACTTTTTGTGTGGTTCTGAAACACACTGATTTCTCAGGTTTACCTTGACTTAGTTCAAAAAACATCACACTGAATTCATGGTAAAGCAAAATCTTTTAGAGATTTAAAGTAATTTTTTTGGTTATAAAATGAATGTCAGATGCAATTCTAATACTAGCTTAAAACTGCCTGCATCTCTATTTGCTTAATTGCTCCTACTCAGAATTCTTAGAGAGGTTCCAGCTGCTTCAGTTGAGAGTTTGGCTTTAAAGTAACATCATGTCTTCCAAGTGCTGACCCTCAGTTTTTACAACCTCTGGATTCACATATAGCTACTACACGGTCCATGACAATCAGGTTTCAGCTAATGTGCTGTTAAGGATTTCACCTGAAGCCAAAGCATTTCAGTGCTTAACCATGGAAACCTCTTTCTGAATTCATGCCTAACTAGTAAGGAGTGACTCAATATCAGCTATGCAAATATCACTGGGTTTTTCCAATAAATAATAAATATTATTAATAAATTAATAAATATTTTCCCTACCTTCTTAACCTACCTACCTGTCCAGCTGCCTCACATCCACTCTAGGCTGTTGCTATTATGAGAGATTATCCACATATTCATACAAATTACTGGAAAATACATCAGTTCTATATATATTCTGTGAAACTTCTGATCTCAGGAGGTGCTAAAACATTTCTATAGGTATTCCATATTTTAATAAGGATGTTTTGGACATGCTTATACAAGCACACTTGTCTTATGACTTCAAGCCTGATCGATCTTAGCTTTATCACTGGGTTTCCAGAACCATACTTTTGGAACCAGATGCAGGTGGCAGAAACAAAAGTTTTAAATACAGTACATTATGTGGATTTCAGCCCTGGAAAGGAATACTGAAGTTAGGAGAGTCTGATTTGCTGCAGCTGTCAGAGATACAGAACAGCAGTGTCTGCTACAGCCTGGCAGAGGCTGAGTCGTCCCTTCAGTCTCCATTCTTGGGTTGTTCATAGCATTTAAGCCACAAAGCTTCAGCTATTTTCATCTGAGAGGACAAGGACTAACTTCAAGGAAACAGAGCATGCAGTTGTTTTCTGTGCTAATTAGGACTGGCCTACGGTACAGTCCACACTTTGCAAAAGTAATTTGCTTCCTACAGAGCATAACTGATATGGTAGCCCAGCACTACTGTCAACAACCTGTGTGCATTCAAGTCCTTTTTCACACAGCTCTGCCAATGAACACAATCTTCCTCTATGACTTTCCACAAAGCACCCTGAACCTACCTCCAATCCTTTCACAGGTGGGGAAACGACACCACAACAAACACAAAACGATCATCTTGCTTTGGAGATGTATTTAGGCTGCTCAGCACATGAACTGAGAAGAAACTACAAAATCTCCAGCTGCACCACGAGATGGTGCTCAGCCTCCCCTGTAAGAGGTACATGGAGTATCACCAGAGGCAGGAAAGTTTGCTTGAACTGGGTACTGACAGCCACAGCCTAAGCAGACACAGACAGTTGGGCTCATAAATGATTCCCTCTATGCAGCCCTGCTGGGTACAGCATTCCCTGTAAAATACCGCTGCGCTGCTGGAGGAGTCACTCAAGCCAGTGAGAAATTGCAAAAAATACCACTGAGTGAGTCTGCCGAGCTGGAAACTTGAAATCTACCACACACATCAAAAATCTTGACGTTTGGATAACCTTTTCAGTTCATTAAGGAAAATAAGCTCCATGAGAACTATGTCACCCTCAAAAAAAAAAAAGTCCTGCTTTTTCATATAGATGCTGCTCCATCTGCTCTGTGGCATTTTAATATGCTTGAAATAAATCAAAGTGTGACCAGTGAGAGAAATATTATAAATATAATAATAAATTACAATGAGAACTACTCAATTTTATTGGCTCCACTTTCAATGGCAATGATGATTTAGGAAGCAAGTTCCCTTTAATCTGAAATTATCCTAAGCAGCAAAATATTGTAATACAACAAATTGGAAGCAACAAACTTTCAAACTTTCATTCTTTCTAGTATAACAAAACATGGAACTAATGGGGCTAATTTTCTGCCCATTGCAAAAAAGGCAGTGATATTACCCACACTTGTGGCATCAATATTTGGGAATTCTAGGACTATGATTGCTATTTTCATGAGAGCGAGCGAGGCTGTGCCAGAATAGGCCATGGTAACAATGTAATTGGAGTGTATGCAATTACTGTTACACGATAACGGTAACGACCAGTATACGATTTGGCCAACTGCATCCTGATCTCCAAAAGTCTCAGTGGTCATCTACAAACATGCTTCTTCCCTTCTTTTCTTGTATCAAAGTTGAAACAGAATTGTTACATGATATTTGATGCCTCTTCCACAGTAGAACTGGCTACATTTTAGCAGCAACAGATATTTAATTTGTGACAGCCCTTATAAACTGCTGGCTTCATTCCCTATCCTACTGAGCAAACTCACCTTACAAGCCTACAAGGAAAAAAAGCCACTCACTTCTACAGCTCTTTCAGGGGGCCTCTTTGCAATTAAAATATTTTTATATTATTTCTGCCTTTAAAGAAGAATGATGACATTCCAGCAACATTTGTGCCTGGCATTTTTTCTGTTGCACTGAGCGTGCAAACGCACTTTATTCAAATTAGACCCTGTGCCATTATAAACTCTACAAGATGCCCACGTCTTCGACTGTACACCCCAACTGGAATGGAGGGAATTCATTCAAATCTAGAACCCTTCATGTGCATGCAAAAGGACTTGGAGTTTGGGACAATGAAATATCAAACGTATGACATCTTTCCCCAACTCAGCTAAGAAAGGTTTGTGGTTTTGCATGCAGCAGAACGATTTGGCAAATACTGTCTCTCCTCTCGAAGCTAAGAGCTAAACTCCAATAATGCAAAAGGAGCACCATGCTAGACGGAAGATCGCAACATTAAATGCTTGAATGCTGTAAGAACATTTTTCACTAGGCAGTTCCAAAGATGCTAACAGCTCGGTGAAGGTGGCAACAGCTTGCAACCTGAAAGATGCTGATGTGAGTCAAAAGCAATACCAGCTACATTTCTTCTTTCTCCTACCAGTTCAAAACAGTGGGTTGAATAATTTCAGGTAAGATTCCCCTACAAAAAAAGGGGAACAGAAAACACACTAATCCAAATGATGTCAGCATGCTAGCAGTTTCTTAATATACAATTAAACCCCTACCTGAACCTACTCCTGCATTAACAGTTAATTAGCACAATAACTTCCCTGTTTTGTTTCAAGCTTGCTGGTGATTCTCTACTTCAAATTCATCAGCAAACAAAACCAATAAGATATCCTTGGATGATTAAAACTGTACCTGATGATCTGACCTCCAGTTCATGATCAGGCCTGGATACTATGAAATCCACCAAGAGGAAAAAGCTATTTTTCCATAATGAAGTATGTACACACATGACCATTTAATATAGCAACCACTGAAGTGACACGAATCAAAAAGATTTAACTGGGAAAATTACTTGAGAACTTCTCTCAGGCTTTCTAACTTTTCATATTCAGGATGCAAATGTTCAGCATATTCCATTTTCCACTAGAAAATGGTTTATGATGATATAAAAACATATTCACCACTGATCAAACACATCCATGGCACCTTGGCAAAGTTCCTTGTGGTATCCAGTCTTCCCATGCATTGTATTCCCTTTGCACAGGAGAAGCAAGAAGTCAACAACTGTTTCTTTGGCCCTGAAACATCAAGAATCAGCTTTTCTTGAGAGAAGCAGAAGATAAACAATTAGAAAAGAAGACATCACTACTGAAAGGTTTGCTAAGGGCAAGTTTCCAAAGAAGCAGCAGCAGCAACGCAAGTTTACCGTATGCATCATACACCAGTGTGCACCAGCTTGACCAAGTGAGACTCTCTGGGAGACAAAGGGTTCTTGTTCTCTCTGACTCATTCTGTCCCTGCACAAACAGTAAATATTGCTAAGGTGCTTCTTTTAGAGGCAGGCCACAAACCTGCAGCTCACCTTTCCCCAGCTCATTTCAGAGAAGTCAATGTTCAAGAACAGAAGCACGTAAGGATATTTTTAAAGTAAACTTCTATCTTACTCCTCAAGCACCCGTGGGCAATTGCAGTTCTTTGCTCCCTGAGAGAAATTTCTAGGAGCAGTGCCTGTTGCCAGACAAACCAGCCTTGCAGTGCAAAATACAGCAATGTGATGGGTCATGGTGGCAGAAAGGACAGTAGCAGTCACTACTGAAAGAGGTGGGTGGTGTGAGGACTGTTAAGTGCGGAAAAACACTCCCAGCTAAGGAGAGGCAACTTTTCTCTGTCATTATCAACCCTCTCACTATCCATTCATGGAAACAGTACCCAGTATTTAAGTCCTAATGCAGTTATTGTTTGATTTTAACATAGTCAACAGCCTGACATGTCTTAATCCTGGAAACAATACAATTAGTATTGCTACACAGCTCCCTGATACTACCACTCACACAGCAAGTTTCCTCAAACTCAGTGCCTTGTGTTGAAAAAGAAAAATCAATGAATTGAAAAGAGAAATTATCAAATGCTCGATGCCTGGACAACCATAGCTGACACTGCTTCAGTCTAATTTTGGCCCTTTACTTCACTGTAATGCAGCAAAAGTATTGCCCTATAGCATGGTGTCCACAAACTTTGAAGGCTATAGTTGCTTCCTGTGATGACTGGGTCTGGCTGGGAGGGAGTTAATTTTCCTGATAGCAGCCCACATGTTGCTATGTTCTGGATTTGTGAGCAAAACAGTGCTGATAACACACAGGTTGGGGGAGAGTGAGTGAGCAGCTGTGTGGTGCCTAGCCACTTACAGGGGTTAAACCAAAGTGCAAGTAATGACAGCTGATCTGAAAGGAACACAACTCAATTTATACAAAGAAAAACTGAGAAAAGTACAAGTTTTTCTATCAGAGTCTTTTTTTTTCCCCAGGCATCTGGCTGAGATCCTGCAAACTTTGCAACAGGAAAGGAAGTAAGACATGTTGTTTTCCCCAGCAGACATGAGAAAGGAAGCTCGTATTATAACAACTGATGGATAAGAGAAAAACATTGCTGATCAGCAACTGGTTAATTCAATGTATCATTAAAACAAAACCCAGCACTACATGACTTCAAAAGATATCCTACCCACAAACTTCTTCCTAGGTTACATACCCCAACCTTTTAATTTTCCATAATTGTTGTTATAGCATCCAGAATCCCAATATTTAATTGGAATTTATAACATTAAGTAACGGGTGTCTATCCTAGTGACTGAGTGATTGATATGGCTGTTTTGACTCTGTCCCCTTCACAACAATTCTCATTTTTAGTTATAATCCCATGGAAGGTGTCAGAGACTACAGGAATCGAAAATTCTCTATATAAAAACATATAGCACAAGGACAACCTTTTAAAAAGTAGCAGAGTCAAGAAAAGCTGCTGGGGTGGGAACAATAGCCAGTAAACTGGCATAACTGTTTTCCAAAAGCAGGTCATTGATTGCTGACAGATGATTGCTGAGTTTCCAAAGTCAAGTTTTCTTTCCTGTTAGATCCCACTGCAGCAATTTAGGTAAAAATAACACAGAATACGTTCCGCCAAGCTCTGCTCTCAACAGCGCTGTCTCTTCAAACCGATGACCTTAGAAGACCTGCTGAAGTCTCTCCCTCAGCTCTGGAACTGAAGAGTCACACTAGAGGCTTTCAAAGGATGTGACAGTATTAGCTAGAAAATGAAAGCTACCTGCTGTTAACTAAGGGCTAGGGCTAGCTAAAGTCTAGTAAACATGGACTTGCACTTGTAGCCCAGATTTATGGCCCCTGAAATATTCTGGGATGCAAGGACCTTGCACTATTGCAAACTGCAGTTTAGGATTGCAGAAATTAACGAATTATGCCACAACAAAACCTTAATCTTCATGGCATTGTCATGATGAGGATGATTAAAGACACTGTGAAAAGCTTGCGCTCGTTACACCTAGTGTTCTGCACTCAATAATGCAAATCACTACAGCCTCTTTACCAGTCATTCCTTATCGAGTATCTGCTGAGCCTTAAGGCTCACTGGTTTGTCCTCAAATTTACTGATAAGGTAGTACCCAACATACTAAGCAGTGCTTGTGCAGATTAGTGTTTGCTTTTCTTTTTCTTTTTAACTATTCAAAGTCTTATTAGAGATGCTATCTCTGGGTTGTTCTCAGACAAAATTAATCGCATATAAAATACTCGCTTCCTCCTAGATCCTAAAGCATGAGCTTCCAGTTTTGTGCCAATTTTCTTTGAATAAAAGAACAAAGTAGATGTTCTGGCAACTAATTACAGAATCTAATCTACAGAAGACATATTGTCTAGACAGCAGCAAAGCAAAGCAGCTTCTCGTATACACTTCACCTTTTGCCTCTCGCCTAGATGGAAGATCTCCATGTGGAACCCAGTGACAAAGAGTCTTGTCCTCACCACTGCAACTGGTAACTTCATGGACTTTGTCACTACCTTTTTAAAACAAGCTCAGGAGCACTATTTCACTTTATAGGGGTACCAAGCCGCCTCTGAGTTGAGAGCTTAGGTCATGAGGTTTTTTTCCCACTGGGGACTTGGGGTGGACTTGAACCAAGCAAGTCTGAGACAAAATACCTCACTTTGTAGTAGCTGCCACAGAGAAGGGGAATTTGTTGTGTTATGTGATAAAGCTCATCAGCACACCCACAAAGGAGCTCAGAAAGACAACAGCAGGAGGGGGAGGCCAAATAATATCTTCTTGGGTTACATCCAGGTCCATCAGCAGCCCATCTGCACAAGCCCAGAGGAACACGGGGGCACAGTGGCAAGTGGGAACACAAATCAAGGGCTCTCAAAGAATGAACACCTTGTCCAGGCCTCTCCCAGTCCCAGGGCTGTCCCAGCAGAGTCATTAGCCCGTGTCCAAGCGTGAAACTCATCACCATGAGTCATCTGGAACAGATCTTGAGATCACCTTTTTGACTAAGAGGGTTGCGGCCTAGGCTGAAACATATGTGGTGCAGGGGAAAAGCAGTTTGGGATCAGATGGACTTATTATGGGATGTTTAGGGGAGAAACCCAAGCCAGGAAAAGGGAGGAGTTCAGGAGATTTTGGGAGGAATAAGAATGGGAAAATAAAGAGGTAAGGGGATAAAAAAGGGCTGGTCATGTGTAAATAGTTGATGGTCAGTATGCTTACCCAACTGTGCCCTGTGCCTGATCAGTGCAGTCTGACCTGTCTTCTTATTAAATTCCTTTCTAATTTTTTCCTGGGTGAGAGCTCTCTACTCTGTGTGCATGAGGGTGTACGGGGGTTTGAGTGCAGCAACCGGAGTCAGACCATGGGTGAGAGAGCCCGTTCTGTTTGTGCTGTCAGAGACTGGAACGAGTGCAGGTCTGTGAGTAAGTGTGTGATCACTAGCAAAGTGCCTGCCAGGAATACATCTTCAACCTTGCTACTGGTTGAATCTGGGAACAGGGAGTGGCAGTAGCCTCATCTCTCTTGGGCTGTTGGATCCAGCATGGTATGTTTTCCTCTAACAGAATTCTTAGTTTACTATCTGACAAAATACCTGGGAGGACTGCTGTTTCACCACCTGACAGAAGGAAAGGTCTTCCAAAGACAGGCTTTCTCCCTTCCCTTCTTCTGCATTGCAGTGTAGCAGCAGCACAAGGCCAGACCAGCACCCTGAGTCTGAGACTGCTAAAGGTGAGACCATTCTCAGCTAGGCTGTACAGATGCCACAGACATCAGCTTTGCTTTCACCACTACAATATGACATACTAATGACTCATCACTTTTCAGGCTGCATAAGTATTCATTTCTTCCTGATTATGTTTAAATGGAGTTAGGAGATACTAGAGTCACAAATATGATATGTCTGTTTAATCATGTCTCTTCACTTTCCAAATAATGTTTTCATGTTAGAGTACCATTAATCTTTTATTAAAATGACAGCAACATCACTAGGAATCAGATAAGTGCACTTGGTTTTACAACATTTTGATTAGATTAGAGTTAGCACGGCTTCCTATTTACTTACGATGATATGAAAAAAAGAAAACCTTAAACCTTTCCCAGAGAGTTATACATCACAGGTTCGCATTTTATGTTGTTACAGTGTCAGTTACTAAAACAAAACATTAACATTGCATTGAATTAAGGCACTAAATACAGTACGCATGGCAAGTGAGAAGGGAGAACCAACTTCATATTCTAGCTGTCTTCTATTGTCAAAGACCAGTCCAAAATTAACTGGATCTGAAACAACATGCTGTGGGGCCTCATAGAGACGCAGTATAAATGAATAGTGATGGGACTGTGATTTTTCATCCTCTTCCATTTATGCTTTTAGCAACAGGTAAGAGAAGAGGATCAGGATTTGCTGAGGCTTTACAAGTGACATGAAAATAGGTAATGGCTTGTCTGGCATGCTTTAGTGAGAAGAAAAGGCCTCATTACAAAACAAGAAGTGATAAGACAGAAATATTCACTGTCCCAAAGGCAGCTACTTTTGGAAGAACAAAACTCCCATAAAGGTAGCGTTAAACTATGTGACTGTGACTATTGACATGCCACATAAAGGGTTTCGGAGAAGGAAGGAGAACTAGGCTGAGAAAAGTAATACATGAAGTATCCTACAAAGAACACAAAGTGAAGACACCTGGGTAGCACACATAGCCCTGTTCTCCAGAGTTAATATTGGGTAGAATGCTGAAAACTATCCCAATCTGGACTCATATGAAGTGGTGTCACTGAAAAGAGAATAAGGAAATTAAGAACTAGATACCTTTGAAAAAATGAAGAAAAATCAGAGCACCAGATATCGTGACACAAACTATAAAACTATCACAACTTTAACTTTCTTTGAAGTCAACTATGTATTTCAAGAAACAGTTTACGGGAGATGGACCAAATAATTACTCTTCTTTAAGAAATCCTATTTAAAAATGCAGAATATATGTATGCAAAAATATAAGGGGGTTTAGACTATACCTATTTTCCCCATAAATCCAGCCAACAAAATTGTGCTATCTGTTATGTCTGCATTATGTTGAGGAATCATTCAAAGCACTTTCACAAGTGTATTTTGTTCAGTTGTCCTGATTTCACACTCATAGCAAAAGAGAGTTACAACCCAGTTACATCTGTGTAAGCAACAGTGTTGTTGGATCCTTCTAAATTCAAACTCTGTCAGTGTGAAGAAACAGATAAGATCAGTTTAGGCATATTCAAGAGTGAAAGGAAAGGATGAGATGAGTATTAAAATAAAGAGAGAAAGTAAAAAGATGTTCCTATTCTATGAAACTATGTCAGTCTTCCATTTCAGAACCGTGAGATGTGACAGTGATGAGAAACAGAAAGAGAGTAAGAAGAAATGAAGTGATGGAAAACAGTATTTTGCATCAGACACACAACAACCAAAAGATATGCAAGCAAAAACACCTCAATCTTTTCAACGAAAATTAAAAGCAAGTATACTGAAAATGAAATGCTTACCTGGAACCGTATACTAGACTCCTCTCAAATGCATGAGCTTCAGTGCTTGCTGTGGTAGGCTCTTTAACCTACACATTCCATGAGATCCCAAAAGTACAGCTCTGTTTACCTTTAAAACCATGCACCAGGTACCTTTGATTCAGTTATCAGTGGTGACTGCTTGACCTGAAACTCTTCAAACTGATTGGGAATCCCATTTGTCAAGTTACTTTAAAACAGTTCCTGTTCATTTCAACAGAACCTGGTAGACCCATCTGTATGTGGATAACCCCCTCTGCACAAGTAAATGTCAGTGTGCTTGCAAGAATGTTTACAGTGATATTTGGTCTGCTCCTGCCTGACCATATTTTATTCATGCAAGAGTATGCAGCTTTTCATCAATCGGTTCCCAGCAGATTCCCTTCTAGAAAGCAGGACAGATGACCCGAGTCATTCCAACAGGCAGCAACAAAACAAGGTGTTGGAGGGACTAGGAGTAGCGTTGTTTATTTTCAGCAAAGTATCATAAAAAATAAATCAGGAAAATCCAAAGTGTTCTTAAATAAATAAATAAATATAAAGCTTCAGAGCAAGACTGTATTTAAAAATGCAACAGGCTCTGCTATTAAAAATGCATAGAAGAAAAATGATTCAAGATGTTTTGATGCTTATGGGGAAACTAACAAAAGCACTGGATTCAGACTGTCTTGCTCTGATTATAGGATTCTCTTTTCCCCTCTTCTTTTTTTTGAATGTTTCTCCCAACTACTGCTAGATTTTGATTTGCATCAAAACCAGACCATTGCTCCTTGCTACTAAAGCTGATTTCCCACCTGAAGATAGTCTTCCACAGGTAAGCCTTTAACAGCGAGCTGTCAACAAAAGTTGATGATATGAACATCAGATTGTTGTCCAGTACCAGAGAAACTGGTACTGGTACTGGAATTCAGTAAGAGATGTCAAGCTTTGAGGCATACAGGACTAATCCCACATAGCCCTGCAATAGTGCTGAAGAAGGCTGCAGTTCTCAATGTTGTGAGCTCATGATCAAGCTCCTATAGCATATCAGGGCTCACAGCTGGAATAATCACACATCAGCCAACGCTTTGACTTGTCCCTAGCTGCAGGCTCCCAGGGACCACTTCCTAAGACCAAGAAACTAAGTGCTTCCACTTCCCTGCAAAGTAGAACCTCAATCAGCTGGCAGTGACCAGGAGGGAAAGCCGATCTATTATCTGCTTATGTGTGTTTGGGGTTTTTTTCTATTTGCAACCACAGAGAACCTTTTAAATTCTGAAAATATTGTACATGGGGAAAAACCCAGACAACTGCTGTCTGCTGTCTAAAACTACTAACCTACTCTTAGTTCAAAACTATGGCAAAACTGTTAAGAAACTGCTTTACAATAAGATACTCACAGTGCTGCTACAACTGGCTTTGCTACTTGAAAGGTCTATGTTTGCGTTTGGGGCTGCAATATACTTCTTTCCACCTTCCTGCTAGCTTGGATGGTGCCCACCGGTGAGCAAAAAGACCACAGCCTCTAGAAAATGCATGGACCATCCTTGCCTTTTAATCCCTTATAGCATTTCCAAAGTGATGTTTAGCCTTCCATAAATCTTTCCACATAAAATATAACACAGATAGTCTGCCAGTTCAGGAATCTGGTTTCAAGTAAAATAAGCCTCAAAGCACACTTGAGAGCTAAACTTCATTCTTTGGGAAGTACTTTTTACTTTGAGGCCTACATCAACTTTGACCAGGCCTTTGAAGTAGAACAGAAAAGATTTTGTTTGCTCAATCAGTCTAGAATTGTCTACTTTTACAGACTGAAAGAGCTCTTCAGTGACCCAAAGATTCAGCCAGAATTTATTCTAGAAACCTAAGAGTGGTAAATGCTATACAAAAGTTTACCATGCAATTCTGATAATATATTCAAAATCGACAATCTAATTTTTCCTTCTTCTATACCCAAACAAAAATTACTTTAAATAAACATCAGGTTAAGTTGTCACCATTCTGAAATAAAGTGAGAGTCTCAGGCAGGTTTGGTTTGGTTTTGTTTTTTAAATATGCACGCCTTTTTTTGTAGTGGAGAAGTGCATACAGTACCTGTTGTTATTCTTATGTGGTTCTTTAAAAGTTTTCATAAAGACAACAGGTTACCAGTGAAATATAATAACAGCTCATCAGGTTCCTCAGGTGCTCTTCTGCAAAGCTATGAAATAACAGTTCGTCTCCTCCTTGGAGAAACCTAACACAAAATTTCCACATACAATCACCATAAGGTCTTTCCTCTTCCCCCCCAGCTTCATATCCCACCCAACCCTTCAATTTCAGAAGATTTTTTTTTTTAAAGAAAAGAGAAAAAAGAAAGAAAAGAAAATAAAAACAGCTTATAAAACAGCAAAGAAAATAAAGTTATTTTAATATATATAGAAAGAGAACAAAATGAAACTTGAGGGAAAACTTACTGGCGTTACAGTTTATCCTGATACAGTCTAGATGGGGAAAAATAAATGAAAGATGAAATTGCATCCTTCAAGGTAACAGCTGCAGACATCCAAAAACAATCAGTCCACCCTTCCGGGGACAGACACACGCAAAGAGATGTGGCCATTTTATACTTATATACAGTCTGTACAAGTTCAGGAGTGGGTGTATATGTACAGTATATTCTACACAAATATCTGTTACATAAATATATATATACACACATATATATACACATATGTATAGAGAGATATACCAATATACATATATATCCACTTGTTGACACAGAAAGCTATTTTCTTTTTATAGAAACCTATGCATCTAAGAGTATTTTCTACTCCAGACCATGAACTGATGTGAATTACAATAAAAAAAATTTATAATTAAGGCACAAAAAACCTCCCTCAAAATGCAAGTCCTACTCCAGTGTCATTTCACTTTTTTAAAGACCTTTAGCAGCAATTTCACTGAGAAGCTTGAAGCTCAAAGTCAACCTTTACACTTGGTTTCTTTTGAATTAATTCGTATTGTTATTGCATAAATACACCATCTGTCCAACACAGAATACCTGTAAAATCAGCCTATGAGATTTGTTGGTGCAATATTTAACCCTTTCCAGCTCTCCTAAAGACAGACCCTCTTCTCATTCCCCCAATGCCAGCCCAGAACACTTCTTAATATGTGCACAGACACATTTCACACTGTCCGTTCAGGTGAGGAAAGGGTTAATATACTGCCTAGCTGTGTCCTGTCATAAAATGGCCACTTGCAAACAGCTAACCGCACGAACGCCCAGCCCAGATTTCAGCAAGTTCTGGAGGTTGGGAATACTTTTGCTTGGCAGAGGGAATGGGGTTTTCTTTCAAAGGTCCCCAGCCCTGCCAGCTCCTCAGAGCCCAATCTCATCTTGCTGTCTGAACGCTAAGACTGAATGGGATGCTCGTAACGTTCAGGGAGAAGATGAAATGGGCAGTGAAGTGGCAGATCTGGGAACCTTTGCTGGCCCTGCTTTGTTCAGAGGTTACAGGCAAGGGAGGGACAAAGAGGGGTACATAGAAAGAAAAATAGAGTTATGCTTGTGGAATCTAATAAAGGGTGACTGAGGAGCCTGCATAAGGAAAACAAGTTGAGGTAGGAGAGCCTGAGCTAGAGGGCTTCTGAGCATTGCTTCTCTCATTTAACATGTTAATGCTCAGCATATCTCAGGGTACGATCCATAAGAGGATCTTTCATTTATAAACACCTACTTACAGCCCTGTGAACATACATTACTCTGGTGTCTGACATGGGCAAGAGCTATCATATCAGTGCTATTACATACCTTGGGCCATGCTGACCTTCTCTCAGGAAATCAAGGCCAGGAGTAATAGCACCACGCTGCTGGACACCCTGTCTGGATAACTAAAGTTTTGACCAGCCAGGACGGTCATATTTATTACAGAGATATGGCCCAGCAAGAGAGATTATACACAATGGCAAAGAAATATAATGCAGTTTGCTGCATAACTGGACCAATTTTATGTTTACTCAGATAGACATAGGAAAATTATTTCAGCAATTGAAACTAAACACAGTTCTTAAAAAATGAAAGAGGGGAAGTAAGAGTCTATAAATAAAGAGCCATAATGAGCAGGGACACACCAATCAGGAGCAGCATAGCCAGAGAGAGCCTGTTTTCAAGCAGAACTTCTCTTGAGAAAAATCTGGGTTTGGTTTTGTGCGATTAGGTTTGTCATGTGTCGTCAACCGCAACAGAAAAGTGGGAGCAAACAGCCCTGGAGCAACTGCTACAATCACCATACAGTGGTGGCGATATCCCTTATAGGAGATGGATGGGGTAAGGGGAGCTCTGAAGTACATGCTGGGGAACATCCCTCTATGACCTGATGGAGAGTGACAGCCAGAGAGAGACTCCCAAGTCTCATTGCAAGCAAGTGAGATCAAGAGAGTTATTACAGTTGGAACAACAGGGGAATTTCTTATGAGCTAAACAGTAAGCGTGCTGGAAAGGGAAACAAGGCTGGTCCTCAGCAACATTCATCAAAGTTAGAAACCAAACCACTGTTGTGTTATTGATGTTTGCAGAGAAGTTTTGCATTTTTAATTTTTTTGCAGCAATACTGAAATAACTACATGTCTCAGGGCTTACCCTCAGTCAGAGTCACTGACTGTTCCAGGTGAAAGGACCGATGTTTCAAAGTGAAAACCAGTGTGGCTCTGGCTGCTAGATTTCTATATCAAAGGACAAGAGGAGACGAGGCCACTGAGGGGGCTGCCCTGAAAACTACCATGGCACTATTGGATCTCCAGACTCTACGAGCACAAAGGCTCTGCAATGCCATGCACTGGGATGCCAGGCAGAAGCAGCCAAGCACACTCCAGAAGAACCAGTTCCCAAAACAGACTTAGTCTGGGTGGGTCAGTGGGGATCCTGCACGGCAGCTGAGTGCATCTGCCTGCACTGCTACACCAGCACCAGCATACTCTCCACGCTACCTTCAAAGAACATTTTTTTTTGTTAATTTCCTTAATTCTGAGCCTTGCCCAAAGCAACCAAAAAAATTTCCAATCATTAACACATAAAGCTGTTTTCTCCCTCTACCATCAGTTTTTAGAAAGGAAGAAAATGCCTATTTTCCTCTAAACTAGTACAACATTACAAATCCAAAGTAGAGGATGCTTTCCATGGCAGTAAAGTGTAGGCTTAGCCTGGTCTTTGTGCTCAAAACAGCAGCAGCTGGGAAATCCAGGAATAATTAAAAAAAAAACTGCTAAAAAAAACAGTACCAGGGCAATAAGACTTCTGGTAACTGTCATCTGGGGCTCTCAGCCTTGTTATCCGCTTCTACAGATGAGATTTGCTTTATTTAGGTATGGCTGCATTCCTGACTCAAAAGAGGTTTTCCCTTGCTTTAGGTTTTGAAGATGAGTATGCCTAAACAGCTGTAAATCCAGTCAACTGCCAGTTCAGCAACTGGATGAGGAATCTGGAGGACAGCAGTAAAGTGACAACAGTCTGTAAATGCATGGGGAGCAGGATGAACTGGGAAGACCTTCTGCAGTTATTTTCTTTCATTATTATTCCTAACGTAAACCAGAAGCTGCTGCCTTAGTGCTCAGATGGAAGGTTTTCCAGAGCACATCACCTGGAAAATGGGCCAAAGACCCTCTCCTTGCAAAAGGTTAAATAGCTGCACGGCAATTAGCTAACACTACGGATTCATTGCTTGAATGGAGAGATCTTTAGTAGCAGACAGAAGTCTCTGCGAATTAGGCCTGTGTTTCTTACCATTTGTATCTCTCTCTCTGAAAACAGTGATATTTATTTGACATTGCTAAGGCCCCAGGCTGTTTTTTCCTTGAATCAAGAAAGAAAGTCACCTTTGCTATATGAGGACAGTGTTTGTGCCTTTTGATGAGCATTCACATGGTTATGGAAGAGCACTTTAAGGCAAGACTAGGACAAGAAAGATAATTGGGGTCTGACTGTTTCTAAGCTCACTGTAGGTTATTTCCTATAGGGAAATCAGAGGAGGTCCTGTGCACACTCTTACACTTATGTTATAGTGTGGCTCCTTGTCTCTCTCCTACTTGCATGCAGTCAGACTGTGCACCCACCTTGAACAGGCAGCTGGCAAATATTTTCGCATGTCTGTGACCAAAACAATACATATATCAAGTACGTTTGTATGTACCGATTAGAGAAACTAAATCTATTAATGAGAAACAATGTGAATGGAAATATAGTTGCAAGTCTGAGTGTATGATTTGCACAAAAGGAAATTTGGCATAAAAGTTCACATACATTTAAAGAAAAATAGAAAATGTGCCTGGTCTGTTTGTATGTAGGAATGACAAAAGAGACATTGCATTTTGGAGAGGCAAAGATGTCTTTGACATCCTTGAGGAGATACCTTAGGAAAAGATAAGCGAGAGGGATGATTACACTTCCTCACAAGAGAACTGATTCAGATTAACAGGAGGCAGGAAGTGCTTATTCTAGTCATCAGTGACCTGAAGAAAAGCCAGGCCAGGGAGAAAACAAGTCTGAAATATTCTTTAATAAAAGTCAGTGACACTATAACCTTCCCACTCATCAGTGGGAAGACAAATGTGAAGGTCAATCTCCCTATCGGACCAGCCATTTCTTTCCCTTTCTACACATCTTTTCAGCATCAGAAATTATCCCCAAGCATGTTACAAGCAATGATTTGCTCAATTTCTCTCTCTCTCTCCTTCCACTCTAGACACATTTCTTCAGAGTCCTTCTCAACAGAAGTGAGATCTGTATCACATTTGGACTTCTAATCTTCACACAACAAACACTCAAAAGTACTGTGAGATGTGCTGTCAACATGCAGATTTCAGTGCCTCAGGCACCCGCATGGGAAAGGTCTGAAACAACCTCTCGCCCCTCTTTCTTAGAGAATTATTCATCACGTCTCTTCCTTTCTCTCCCACCTTCTACAGCGAGTACCCAGCTGCCCATGGCCCACCCATGCCTGCTGTACAATGTGTCTAACCCCTGTTTGGTTTGGACGCCAAGTGCTGAGGAGGTGAGTGGGATATGCCAGCCCCTGCAGGCTGCTCTGTACGCTCTGTTCTCAGGGCTGTTTGCTGTGCGGGCCGCAGGCTTCAGGCCTTTGAAGGGTTGAATACCATCTTTTGATTTACCATGGTTGATGGGGTATGGGAAAGCTTTACAACTGAAATACACAGAAGACTTAAAAAAGAAAAAAGGGGGGGTTAAGAAAGAAATAAAAGAAAAAACAACATAGGAAAGACCTTAATAACAACACAAATGATAATAAGTAATCAAATGGAAGAGATCAAAGAGAAGAAAGAGACAGCTCTTAGTAATAGTATTAAATGACTTATAAGAAAAGCACAATTAAATAACTCACCACTCAAAACAGTCTTTGTTTACACACATCTGTCATGGGTTAGACACTCAGGGGGACGCTGACGTCTAGCTAGTCAGCACTGAGCATACTCAGGTCTTCAGAAATGGTACTGATGACTGTTTCTCACTGACAAGGGGATTTTGGCAGGGTCAGGTAATGAAGATTTGATTCTCATTTGTGACACTTTGGTTATGAACAGTCTCCTTAGATATGACTTACACAGTAAACAACTGAAAATGAATGGCTCTGGTAAGGCCATTCCTCCTCAAATTCTGTTTCTTCAACAGTAAGTTAACTTTGCCATCTTGATAGAAGGAAAGTCCTGTTTCAAGGAATACATCTGACAGCTTTATAAACCTGAAGTGAAGAAAGGTGAAGCTCAATCCAGGTTCCAACAGTCTATACTACCCTTCTGTTGAGTTGGGCATAGGAGGAGAGTGCTGCCAGGTTTCCACTGATGCAACGTGTAGTCATATTCGGGGGAAGATTCAATGTCACAAAAGTTTCCAGCTGAAAAGCTGGCAAATCTGGCATACCCATTGCTTCAGTCCCTGCATTAAACTATCAATGACACATCTCTTTGCAAATATGTGTTGACCATATGTCAATTCTTTAGCCATAACTTTTAGATGCCAGATTATAAGAGTTAACAGTCCATCTCTAGGCTAGGTGATGGTGTAACAGATCCCAACGAGTGTTAAAGTGACCAATGCCAATCAGGCACACGACAGGCCCTGAGGGAAAATATTGTCTGCCAGCATGATATAATGAAAACAGGAAAGGAAAGAGTAAGCTGCAAAAAATCATAAGTATATTCAGGGTGATCTAAATATACCCTCCTCGTACTTACATAGGGTCTAAGTCCAGGAGGTCTTAAACACCAAAAAGGAGCAAGTCCCCTTATTCTCATTGATTTTAAAGGAAGATTAAGATATAACAGAATCAAACAAGTGGTACCTTTCTCAGAAAAAAAAGTGATAATTTTTGATGAAGTCTGGAAATTTTCATGCTGTAGTACTTTTCACGTGGGAGTATCAAAAACTATAGAAGCAGCACTTACTAATATACTACCACATCCCTGGCAGGTTGCGAAGTATTCTTCCTTCAACAAAGAGAGAAACTAAGGCATGCAAGGTAAAAGAGCTGGCTCTGGGTTACAAGGGGGTAGTGTAGAGCTAAGCAGATACTCAGCTGCCCCATCACTCCCCCAACAGAAGCATGCCACTGCAAATCTTCCAGTGATTAAGTTTATTCTCTGAGAAGAAAATGGCTAACAATAATTCCCAAGAAAGGAAGAATTACACAAAAAAAAAAAATCTCATTTTGCCAGATTATTAGCACCAACTGTATTAGATCAGAATAAAATGCAAATGCATATATATGTGTGTGTGTATATATACACATATGCACTGGATTTTTGTGAAAGATTCTCTTTGCACATATAAGAATGCTCAACAGCAATTCTTTTGAGCTGTTCTCCAGAGAAACCCTGCAAATCTATGAAATTTTCCTTCACTTAAAGTTAATATAGGCAGAGATGGCAATCATCAGAGTATTGTTTCTCTTTATTTGAGAAGTTACCGTCACAGCTGAAGTTGATCTATTCCCTTTGTCCTCTAGGCCAGTCGAGATAGCACAGGAACTGCTCCTATGCTAGCTAGACACTCAATAGTGCTTTTACACTTCTTCAGTCAAGCTAACCAAAGCATATATATTTTCCAAACAGGAATGCTATAACACTGCATTTTCTTTTTTTTTTAATAAAAAGCAAAGGTTTCTATAGTCCTTTAGATGGAGACTCTAGCTTTTAAGAGATATGAACCTGTTTAAATGCATCTTCTTCTCTTCACTTTCTTATTCCACAAGCAGATACTAGGGTCTGACTTGAACTTTCAAAGCCAAAAAGACACTAGAAGCAATTTTAAAAAACAAGCTAGTTCCAGAGGACAACTGCTGGACAATTTATCATCCAGGTGGGGATGAGGAACCCTAAAATCACCACTCAAGCTCATCTATGGTGCAGTAACTCCTTGATAAAACTTACCATATCTAGCTAGGACAGGAGTTAAGGAACAAGAACCATTACTACAGGTATGGGTGTATAATACTTTTTTTGTCCCCTACAAACAAAGCCACTACATGGTTTGCTCCTTGTATCACCATAGCAGGGTTTTGAAGATGCTGATACTGTTAGCTCAAAAAATGCAAAAGCTTGTTCCAGTGGGGCTTAGTTTTGAAAGCTGTCACAAGCTTTGCAGACCACGCCTGTATCTTCATATAGAGTACGCTGTGTATTAGAAGAGGTTTAACATTTCACACCATCATGATAGTTCTGCCTCTTTGACTTGGAATCTTTTCTTAGTTATATTCCTGGATTCATATGAAGTAACAAGTTGCATCATTGAAAAGTGAGAAAGCTTTAACTCGTATAGTTACATTCTTTAAAAAGGCTATTTGTCATTCAGTATAATACTTAAAGACTGGCAAGAAAATGGATTGAGGCTAATCTAACAGCACATTCACTCTCTTTTTTTTCATTGTTGTTATTGTTGGACTTGTTTCTAATTGTCTTTTTTTATTATTTTCTGGGAAAGTGTAACTCTAAGGAGACAGATCACAACCCTTTGGGATCGCGGCAGGGATGTACTTTTATTATTGTTGCCTTCATTTTAATAAAGACACTATCAAAAAAACCCAGGCTTTTTTACTAGATACAAAAAGCCTTAAAGGCTGAAACATAGAGCGATTAGAAAATAGAAATAATTAACAGATTAGTAAAATAGACCAAATTGTATCAAATGCTGCCAAATTCTGTAAAGGGCATGGGATTCACAGGACTTCTGCTTGCCACCATATCCATTTTGCTTCCCTCCTACATTTGGCTTTGACTGTTTTGAGTGATGCTGGATGAATGAGAGATGTAACTGATCAAAAGATGGACCAAGCAGCATGTCTCACACAGAGTTTACCAGTCCCAGACCAAGAAAGGAAACTTAAAAACTTAAAGACTTAAAAAACAACACTGTCCATAACGAAGAACTGACAGCAAATCTTCATGCAGCAATGCAGAAGAGAATTTCTCTCCGCAAGAGAATATCATTATGAAGGTCTCAGCAGTTATTTTAGAAATCAATCCAATCCAATCAAACCAACAGAAATTAAACAAAACTATTAAAAAAAAAAAAACAAAACCACTAATCACAAGCCCAAACTAATAGCAAAGGGGCTGTGGAAGGTTTTTGTACGATACCTAAGTTGACCATAAGTTTGACACGGCCTCCGTCCAGCTCCAGACGCAGAGTGTCAGCAGAGTCTCGTGAGGTGGTTGCCATCAACAGCCCATAAGCTCGCTGTGACATGAAACGGAAGGACACATCTTCTGCTTCTGTATGCATGACCATAGGCATGATGATCTTCATGTACATACTGCCATCGTAACTCAAGATAGAAGCCTCTGCAAGGAATCAGCAAAAAATTGCAAAAAATGAAAAGTTACACCTTTGTGTGATCTTCACTGCTGAAGAACCCTAACATCTGTCATAAAGCACTGTGTTTACAGGAACCACTTGATTCAGAAAGGTATGTAACTGGGGAAAAACAGAGCAACTGTTTAACTGCATCCAGCAACCCTATGTGGCAAGTATGAGCAGCAAACATAAAGATATAGTATTCACCACAACTGGAGGCAGCAGTATCCCTGGAGACACAATCCCCAAGGACAAATGCGTTAGCACAGGGCCTTTTTGTGATATGCTGGCAAAGCCTCTGTTTTTTACATCTTCCAGAAAATGCAATCTCCTCCATTAATCCAGCCTTCCCTAGCACTAACTGTAATGACTACTTTAAATAAAGTCTACAACACTTGTACTAGAGCATTTAGTCTTGTCTTTGAAGGCTCAGAGTTCCTATTTTGAGTACTCTTAAGAGCTGTTGCTTATTTAGAGCAGAAATTCATTCCATTGCTAGCACTTTAAAGAAAAACAACAACTGTATGAAGCAAGTTTCCTAACAGGTCTTTTCTAAATCAGATTTGTGCTTTTTTGTGATTTTGTGTTTTTCCCCTCCTTACTAACAACTAATGTTAGAGCTCTGCTGACATAACTGATGGCACTGCAATGAAAATGAAGAAAGGAACAAACCAAACTTCATTGCAAGCTTAAGTGACATTCAAACACAGGAAAAGTCAGGAGATGGAGCTACAAAAAAAGCCAGGAAGAAGAAAAAGAAAAATACAACAAGGAAAGAAATTACATGTTTCTATCATCTCTGAGGATGTCAAAGAAAATGGGAAGTTCAGCTGAGGAAAGGAGTTACAGTACTTAATATTCTCTATTTTTTGGGGGTCTTGCCTGCAGAAACTGATATTCTTCTCTAAGGGGGTAGAATTAAAGTCCTGTGATAGAACTGCAGCAACCACTACTGCTTGGCAATCATTGTTTCAGTCCAGGACTATGCTCCAAAGCATTTTTATCTGCAAAATTTACAAATCTACACAAATATATCAATGTATGAATCAGAGCATCTCTTCTCCCCACAGCCAACCCCTCCCAAAGCCAGAGCTGTAGAGATTGCTCCATGTAGGACTTCTACCACAAAACTACATATAAAAATCCCAGAGGTTAAAAAAAAAGGCAGTTCAGCTCCCTAGGCATGTGGAAGGATTTCCCTGTAAAGCACTCTTACCAGTGTCCCATCCAGTTTAGCCACTGTTTTCTCAAATGGTTGGGATTCTCACCAGGTACCCCACACACATCTCAGAAAGCTAACACCCCATCTAATTTAACCAACTACAACAACATGTATTTGGAAACTAGATGTTCTCCTTATGTTTCACCCCTTTGTCCCACATTTCCCAGCCAGGCCACTCATGCTGACAGGAGCAGAACTTCCAGAGGGTAATGGCAAGCTTGGCAGAACCAATCCTTACATCCGCTCAATGCCTAAATGTTAGATGCTAGACTAGGCTAGATGGATGATCAACTGAGGAATAGCCGTAGGTCCATGCTGGGAAGGACTCATGGCTGGCTCCACAATGGCCAGTGACAGAACTGCAGTGTTTATTAAATATGCAAATGAAGTGATAAATAAGGATATATATATCAAGCTGATAAAGTGACAGAGGAGATATGTACACAGTTACAAAATGTTTGGTGGGGATCACTGTGGTTGTGCTGGTGCAGCAACCCACCACACTAATAGCTGGTATGCAGCACCTCTCTGGTTATGGGACACACAAACCCATTAAGAAGAAAACTGTTCTGGGAGCACCATTAAAATAAGATGGCTGTGAACAGCATACCAACTCGCCAGTGTTCCTAGCTGCGCTCCCCACACACTGCCATGGTCTGTACACACAAAGCTCTCTACATTCAACACCCACTCAGCCACACATACACCTTCTGGGTACCAGCTGTCAGTGCTGCCCTGGGGACTCACATCTTCGCTTGGCCAAGAAACAGAGAAGGAAAGCAAGCTGCTTTTTCAAGGAGGGGGAATGGTTTCTTCTTTTCAAAGCACAATTCTCTTCCCTCTCATGTCTGTACCTCTTACTTGCCACCCACAGCTGCAAGCTGGAACTAAATGTACTGTATATTATACATACACTCAAAGGCAATGCGTACGTACGCACAAAGCCTCCTTGCTCTCCTCTCTCTCTCTGCGGATTGTATTAGAAAATGCAGTCAAGCATGAAATGGCTCTTTTGATGCTTTCAGCTCAGATGTGCCTTGCATGAAACAGTCACTTGCCCTAGCACCTGAAGAGCTATGAGAGGGGCTTGGAGGATATCAGGACTACAAGTGGGGGTAGCTGACACAAGTGCCCCAGCTCTGCTGCTTCATTCTCCACAGCGCTATGTGTTAGGTGCTTTGGAATTACGAGTTTTTCTGCAGACACTAGAAGACAACAAACTGAAAGCATGGTAATAACGAATCTCCTCCCTTCAAAAAGAATTCGTGTCCTTCAGCTCCACTGATCCCCTTGCCAGAAAATTACTGTCCTTAGACAAGAAATCCCAACCATTATTATTATACTTGTGT
Organism: Cariama cristata; assembly: GCF_000690535.1. Lineage (NCBI taxonomy): Eukaryota > Metazoa > Chordata > Aves > Cariamiformes > Cariamidae > Cariama > Cariama cristata. The sequence continues at coordinate 85,146 of NW_009635286.1, forward strand.
AAGACGGGCCAGAAGAACACCCAGAATTGCTGAAGATGGCACAGAAGTCTAGACAGTATTTCAAGTGACATCCCACAGTAGCCTAAATCAGGTGTTACTGTCCCTTCTCTGGCCAGTCTGCTACAGACAGGGAGCAACAAATCCTTGTAACAATTAAGCAGATCAAATTAAATAGCCTGAAACAGTTGAAACAGCCTCCACACAACCATAGGAGATGATGAGTTTCTGTTCTTGTGTGTGCCCTATGCTGACTCAAGCCTGGCCCAGCTCAGACCACGGATGCACTTGACATCTTTTGAAAATAGATAGATTTCATTCTCACCTTGCAAGTCTTCCCCATCTGGAGTATCTGGGAGCTTTTTCAGCACATCTCCTTGCAAGTAGACCATTCCCTCCAGCTACAAAAACACCCCTTCAGAGAAAAATATTGCCTAGTAGCAGTCATACAAATAAAACCTATCTCCTTGTCCTGACAGTCAGTCCCCAAAACTTGAGGAGGGTATGTTACAGCTGAGCAACACATACAGCAAATCTGCTCAGGGTTGAATGCAACCTGGCAACAACTAGGTGACCTCAGCCTCCTAGGCACCTGTGCTGGTGACTTCTGCCTGAATACAGGCATCCATTCAATTGTCCTCAGCCATCTGCAGTAATGGGACTGTAATGCTTTTGTTCAGCACCATAAATACAGGCATCAGCACAGTTCTCCAAGTTTAAAATAAATGCACGCTCCTTCCATCCTTCTACTTTTAGGGTAGCTATTATACTCTGATGTCTCACAGAGACAGGCATAGGAGCAATGAGTGAAACCATGTTTCAGAGACCCACAGATTTGTCCAGACAAAAAGATCCAGAGCAGTGTTTATTTGAGATCCCAAAGCCAGAAGCTTCATTGCCATTAGCTCAGAGATGGGAAGAAGAAGAAACCAGGTGCTGATTCAAAACCACCCTGACAGAATGCCAGAGATCTGTGAAAATCAATATGTTATTAGGAGCGATTAGCTTCCCAGTCTTGTCCTCCGAGACCCTGCCAGCTTTAATTTTACACTTAGCATCCAAAGGACCAATTCACTGCTGCTTCCCTACAAGGCTCTGCATAAACCTCCTGGGGAGACAGCAACAGGCATATTCTTAGAATACAGAGAGAAAAACATTTGTGACCTTCTCATACTCTGTCTCCCACTTTCTAACCTTTCTCTTGTATTAATCTCCATTCTTCGCTTCTTTCCTTTCTTCTTCCTTTTAGTTTTTCTGTAGTCTCCTGCTCTTCCCTGTGGTCTCTTTCCCCTGTCTCCCAGACTACAATATAGCTTTCTTCCTGAAATTTCCAGAAACATGACAGTGCAAAAAGAAAGGAAAAATATCCACCCTTCATGAAAAGTTTAGCTGAAGTCACTGACAGCAGTTCAGGGCACGTGATGTATTCCCTCTAGCTACAGTTGTGAGAGTCAGCTATCGCCACCTGCTCCCACTGAACAGAGCTCCCAGAGACAAGTGTCACCAGCTGGAAAGGCACGAGACACCTGGCAAGGAGCAAGTGTGGAAAACAGGTATGCTGGTTCAAAACTACGGGGGAATATAGACCAAATGTTTCCACCTTCTTGCAAAAATTCATATATTCTTGAAAGAAAAAATGTCAAAGCTTTGTATCCACAAACCAGACAAAACTTTCTTCTAAGCATTACACAGCACATCTCTTTC
>NW_009635286.1:86955-89252 GCF_000690535.1 Cariama cristata
TCAGAACTGAAAAAAAGACCTAAAAAAAAAGAAAACGAAATCCTAATTCCTGTCCAAGTGGATTCCATACAGATGAGTTTCAACAACAGAGGTCTGTCAAGTAATTTGGAAAGCCTGAATGTAATCACTTAGACTGAAATCTGACTAGGACCCAGGAGATGCTTCTTTTTTGGAGGAAAAGATGTCACAGGAACTTTAAGTGCTCACAAGCGGTTATGACTTTGCACATCATGTGGCAGGATGGGAGCCGAGAGCTGTGGGGCTCCCAGGGCCAGGCCCTCACTGCCCAGGGCTGTCCCACACACCCAAGGAGGTAAGCACAACAGACCTGTGGATGGTGGCTGGGTCCAACCAAGAGCCCAGGAAACATCATGGCAATGAGGCAGGTCCAGGGTCAGGCTGGGAAGTCAATCCACCAGGGCTAAGATCAGGTGCTGTGATTGCCAGGCATGCCCACGGTGACAGAGATGGGACATGGGCATGAACGGCAGGGCCCATGGCCAGGCAATGCTTGGGGAACTGAAGACCAGCACTGCTGCAGCATCACTGGGGCAGGGGCTGATGGCCTCAGGGGGCTGATGTGGGGTCCTGGGCTGTGGGCAGGGTGGGGAAACCCCAGGGTCTAACATGGGGACTTGGGCTGTGGGTAGGGTGGGGGAACCCCAGAGGGCTGACATGAGGTCCTAGACCATGGGCAGGGTAGGGGAGCCCTGAGGGCCACGCAGAGCCTGTCATGCCCTGAGGGCCCTGGTGGTGTGGAGCCGGCAATACCATTCTCTGGCACCGCTCCTCGCTGACCCAGAAGTCTGTGTTTACTAAATGTGCTATGACACGTTTTGCAGCAAAGTGGATTTTCCCTGGATGTCTCCTATCTAGGTGCCACTGGACCTCACCTTCCTTAGCCTGCCAAATAGGAAAGAGCAACTCAAAGGGATGTAAATGTAATTCAGTAGCACTGAGAGGGACAACAACAGAGAACACAAAACCATCTTTAACTACCCGGCTAAAGAGACCATGACATTAGAAATAAGAATGGGTTTTATTAGTCTAATAAAAACTCCTGCAAATAATATCACTAATCAGCCACTGATATGTTTATTGTGCCAGTAAGAACAAAACTATTCTGTTAGCCTGACAAGGTGTCAATAGCATTATCATCAGTTGTTACGCACTGGAAACTCATGAACTTAAAACAGGTGACATCTTGGACACATACAATCACAGAAATGTAAAGAACCTGGACTGGTTTTGCTGGTGCTTAATCTTCCTCACAGACCAAAGTATTTTTGCAACATCAATCCCAATTTTAATTTGCTTCAAATTAAGATGACACCTTCCTTCCCTACTCCCAGAGGGTATACAGCTGCTTTACAAGGGACCTTCCTGTCCTGAAGCTCAGCACACCATTACCCCAGCTCCCTCACTCTGTTCTAGACTAAGTAAACCCCATTTGTTCAATTTGTCCTAGCTTTTCTTTTCTAAAACTTGCCTATTCTGCTTCTCACCTCTGGCTTCTCTGATTTGTATACTACTTTCTCAAATTCAAATGCTCCATTTTGAATAGTGTATGTCAGTTAAGACCAAACGGGCACTGAAAGTAGAATTACATAAGACACCCTTATCAGTACAATGTGTACAAAATATTTCCAAATGAGCAGCAAACAAGAGAGATAATAGAGTTAGCTTCAAGGCATTCATCACATTTTCAGGGATGCAAGAATACTGATGGAGCAGCAATAATAATTGTCACTTATAAGGCCACTGCTATAGACAAAAATTGCTAGCAGATGTTTACATAGGTCAGATGACATCCAGATGAACATTTTTCATAAAACATATTTTTCCAAAACTTTGCAAAATTTATTTCATAACATTATTTAAAACATTTCATTACTTCTAACATACCTTGAAGTCTGAAAATAGTCCAGAAGTACAGGTTGGTTGATATAAAATAAGACATTTCTGAAGAACACCTGAAGTGTAAATCACACCTATTTATTTATCTAGAAAGTCAGAACAGAATAAACACCCTATTCACCATTTCCCTTTCCCTATCACTGTCTCCTCCCTGTTCCAGTATCTTATATATTTCTTATCCCTTTCCTTTGTGGTTTTTCCAAACACAGGCATAAACATCAAATTACTGCAGAAAACAGTATTGCCTAAGTATCCACAAAATGGAAGACATACAAAAATTTGTGCAAAGAAAGCAAAGAGTCCCAAGCAACATATCTGTATGAAAGTGCAGGGTTCAGTGCAAGTACTATAATGTCCTTTCTGAGACAAAAAAAAAAAAA
>NW_009635286.1:89281-101175 GCF_000690535.1 Cariama cristata
GTGTAATGAAAATACAATAAATTCCTTTCTGAGAAAAAAAAAAAAAAAAAAAAAAAAAAAAAAATATTAGCTTGATTCACAAAGTTTAGACATTGAAATTACTTTGGTTACGAACAGAAGCAATTCTGGATTTTTTTCAGAACAACATGAATTCTTTTTTCGGAATCCAAAATTAACACCTCGCTTTTCTAGTTCAATATTATAAGGGGATTATATAATACTAAAATCTGTAAACCAGTCCTCAGAATTTCAGCTCAAAGCAGGCAAAATCTCAAGGAGCTAGTTAAAACTGTGAAGCTTCCACCATTGTAAGGGAAAATAGCACTGTCTACAACAAAAGCTTCAATGAAGACCTTCTAAATTTTAAACTGACCTAGAGAAGGCATATTAGGATCCAGGATCCCAAATCTCTCTCCATTAATAAACCTCACAAGCCTTTGCACTCTGGATTCTAGCTTTGTTTAACTTCTGTAATGAACCAACTCTCCAGCTCCTAGGCTAACCTTGATGGTACATGCCTCCTCTCCTCCTGTCATCACCACACACAAAAGAGGATAAGTTAATTAAGGGGTGTTGGCAGGTGGGGAGTTACAAAAAAAAAAAAAAAAAAAAAAGGCCTTTTATCCACAATGAAAGGTAAATATCTAACAAAGTTTGCATCTCCCTTCTTCAGGCTGTAATCAAAGAACTGAGCTAGGGATGAGCTGTAAGAGCACTGACTAGCTCAGTGGAAATATTTGCAGACAGAGGAAACTGTAGATTGTAAATGTTATTCCTAGCCCTGGGAGGTGACGAGCAAGGCTATATTGCCATACTGAAGTTTGGCAGAAACACAGGGGAACCAAGAAGGAGCACGTGGGGTCTTCAAACTTACTCCAAATGTCACTCTAACATTTACAGAGCTGTGTAAAACTATTTGGGAAGAAATCTCTGGCAAGAAAGCTAAGGGTAGAAGAAGAATTGCTCCTCAAAGCCAAGGAGTATAATGGGGAAGGCATGGGGAAATCTGCTCCTAAAATGATACCCTGAGAGTTTCTATTACATGGGTTACACAGTTTAGAAAGTGATGTGACTTCTATTTAGTTCGAACATCTCTGAGTCCTCTTCATGGCACTGTCAAGCTGCTTGAAGCATCTGATTATCATCTCCTCAGCAGTGTTCCCTATGAAAGCCAGATTACAGCAAAGATGGAGTTTGGCTTATCTCATAGGTGTACAGTGAAAAAAAAAAAAGAGGCAGCAGACACAATTTGCAGTGAGGGAAATTCCAGAAAATTATAATAAAAAAATTATACAATGATGGTAGCCACATACTGCAACAGAAAAGCAAAAGAAACTCCAACCCTGAAAATTTTCAAAACTCAACTGGATAATGCATTTAACAACTGATTCTGCTCTTGAAGTTGGTCCCACTTGGAGTAGGCAGTTGGGACAGAGACTTCCCGAGATTCCTTTCAACTGTGATTATTCTATGACAAGTGCCAGAATGCACCAGTTTCACTGGATATTGCACCATTTCATAGACATCACCTTACACCTGCAAGTTGCTACTGATCTGAGATGGAAAAGATTTTGCCTTGTGAGTTATCACATTAACAAGAATGCTGTTTACAGCATATTGTCAAGACTGAAGAAACAGAAGATTCCAAACTTTGCTGTCCTACAGGCACAGTATGTCCTTGGGCAAATTCCTTACCCCTGCTGAATCATCTCAGAACAATTACAGTTAGGAACCAAACATATTATGACACTACTAAACATGTCCGACTGTTGTGCTTTCAGTCCTTTTCTCCCACAAGTCAGGATGCTCTTACTGAGCTGGTGTGTCACACACTGCCAACATCTCCCAGTGGCTGCCGACTCTTGGGTGAAAACTGAAAGGTTTCTAAGGGTGGCTCTCAGCAGTAAAATTTGCATTACTTCTCCAAATTTCCAGGAGATGAGGGCTCTGCTATAAAATCTACAGATGTGGGAAAGATACTAAAAAGGCGGTTATGACCAGCCTAGTATCTTTGAAAAGCAAAGCTGTAATGTGAATTACATTCATAACCTTGAGTAAAAGCACAACCTCCCTCAGTTCTGTTTTTTTAATACTGAAAAGAAAAACAATAACTCATATTGCCTCTGGTTGTTGGGTTAAGGAAGGTTCACAGCATGGACAAGACAACCGTCAATTTCCTTTTCTTCCTTTTTCTCATCTGACAGCTCCAAAACCCTGAACTTTGTAACGTCCTGGAAGAGGTACTTTAATAGGACAGGGAATAGAGGGAAAACATGAGTCTACAAACTGCAGGGTAAACTTGTCCACAAAAATCACAGGTACACCATAGCGTTTTTGAAAAAGCAACATTTCTTCAACCCAGGAAATCTGATTTAGGAGGGACTAGAAGTGAAAGGATCCCACGCTGAAAAGAAGTAAGCAGAGGAGCTGTGTAACTATTTATAACTAATGTAAGGCAAGCAGCTTCATGGAAAAGGGAATATCATAACACTCACAAAGGTTGGCAAATAGGTCATCTTTGGGGGAAGCCTGATATAACAGAGTAGGTAGCAATTAGGAGGGTAACAATAGCGTACATGCTGTGTAAAAATACATGATAACATATAATTCAGGGTTTCAGACTACAACTTCCAAACTTAAAATAGAAGATAAACTAAGCTGAGTTTACAATACTAGGATCTGGAGGAAGGTCCTTTCGAAGCCTTTCCTTCTCCTTTCGCAGAGCTGTTGCTTTCCCTAAAAGCATTTCCAAAATCACTAATCCCAGGGTGGTGCCTGTCTGAGAGCAATGCTCAGTCAGTGCAGCACAGACTGTGCAGAAATGATGACACTGATTTCCAGGAATCCCACAGACTCTGTCCACTCCTAATGAAGTCATCAGCAGACATGCAATGGCCAGGGCTGCTGACCTAGCTAATTGCAAGCACTGTCCAACTATTGTAACCATGATAAAGAGGAAAAGAAAAGCAGAAACTAGTAGGTGGCATGGGATGGCAGTTGATATTGCCAAGATCATGAAGGCTGAAGCAAGAGATACATGTTCAAGCCTGTAAATTTCACTAGCAGATAAAAGAAATTAAGTCCTGCTTTCGAGTCATAGGTACTGCCTTTTGAAAACATGATTGTCCTGCAGACCAAATTCCACTGTATGACTCTGGTACCTGTAAAGAAATATGTTTATTAAAAAAAGGAATTTCAGATAAAAGGAAGAAAAAAAAAATTGATATAGGCATGTATGGTACTTCTGTACTAATGATGACCCAAATTACCAGAATTTCCCTGTTTAGACAATTAAAGGAACATCCATAAGCTGTCCCCCTCTGACTCCAAACATGACCAAAAGCGATTTCTCTCTTACAAAATCAGTGTCTCTCGGTAAGGACAGAGGTAGCAATTCAGAGTCTAAAACACTGGTTATAATTATGCAAAATCACACAGTTATTGAACTCCTACAAGACTATCTCAGATGCCAACGACTGTGGTGCAGGATCTTCTAAGTGCACACACTAGCATTCAATGGAGATAGGTTTACATACAACAGTAGCCAGCCCAAACCCTCCGTCCAAAACTCGAAGATTTATATTCATGGAGAAGAGAGATCCATTAATCTTTTTCTTCTTCTCTGAGCTCTAAGAGCCTCCAATGATCTTGATGGAAACTGTAAAAGATAATAAAACCTACTTCTTGTGGAAGCTGTGAAGGTTTAGTCAATGTTACCAAACTCTATGAGATCCTCTAGTCAAAAGAACCGTAGGTGTTTAAATTACGACAACAGCCATTACCCAAAAACTTTCACATTCAGCACTGTTCTGACCATTTTATTCACTTCAAAGTTCAGGGCAGCAGTCAGAATACAACTAAGAGTGTCATACTCCAAAAGCACCAGCCTGACACCACAGTTAAGTAAAGCTGAACCTTCTTCAGCTGCTTCTATCAGTAGACTTACTGAGATAGTTCTTGAGGCCTGAGTCTATTCCAATTCAAAACAAGACCAAGTCTTGAAATCATCAGGTATCTTAGACTGAAAACGCCGTTTCTGTGCAGAGATTTTCAAGTCACCTTCTATGGTATCTATGGCTTTTGCTGAAATGCTTGCATCTCTCCTGCTCCTAACTGAAACTGGAAAGCAGTCACATTGTCACCCCATATCAAGACATTTGCATGTGCTTACATATAAGATGTGAGAATGTACCCACGTCCTATAGTGTTCTCCTTATAGCAGACATAATGGTAAACTCTGAGTTAAGAGAGTTTTGATGGTGAATAGCCTGTTATTTATCCTGTCTAAAGCACTTCTGTCCACTGTAATGAAGCCCAGAGGGACATTTACTCTCCAGATTGCTAGCAGCAAATCAGATAAGATGTATTTTGTTACAACCATTCTGATTCATTACATCAAATTATGCCAGATTAAACGCAGTCCATCAGGGAAAAGGGTTTCCTCAGACCTTTAAATTAACTCAAACATAAAATTCAGTGTCTGTTTATCAGTGACTGCACCTCCTCTATGACATCACTTTCCATACAATTTCAATCAATGCTACGCAGCATACCTGCAGAATTAACTGCCTGGGAAGGAACTTCACAATGAGTGGACAGGTAATAAAAAGCTTCATTTCACCATGGTGTTCTCAGGTTCTCTAGGTTCCTGAATGTGCTAAACCTGAAAGTCACACTGCCTAATAGAAAGCTAGAATTGGTTCCCCCACCACATCAGTGTTAGCCCTTGTACTATTCAGAACAGTGGTAAAGATGATACAGTCAATATCCCTGTCCCAAGGGTGGGGTGAAGGTTTCAAACCACTCATTCCTAAAGACCAGAGTTCAGAAATACCTTAGACAGAGAAAAATGGGAGGTTTGTAGTCTCGACCTAAAGACAGGTTTTTCTACATCCTAAAATCACTGTTTAGAATGACCCGCAAGGCTGCCTGTGCTCCGAGGAAGTCCAGGGCGAGGAATAAAGCTACCTATCACAAGTATGACATGTTTGCTAACCTGGGTGGCAGATAAGAAGTTCAATCTCTAAGAATAGATTCTAAATTCTAATAAAAACTTAGATGTTTGATAAAAAAGTCAACAGCCACAGCCTTAATGCTCTGTACAGTGGAAAAACGGTTTGCTTTCACCTAAAATGTCTCCCAGACTCTTAAGTGCAGGAGAGATGGAACTAGGAGAGTAAATTGCAAAAGCCATCCCATTTAGCTGAGTGGGATCACAGGTAAGGTCAGGACAGTTAATCACTATCTATTTGCTGAAAATTACTTATAAGGGTAATTAGATGCACAATTCTCTTACAGCAATTAGCTTTTGTTGATAGGAACATGAAATAGGTCCCTAGTAAGAGTTAACTCTGTAACGAAAGGAAAGGAATGAATCAGAACAAAAAGAACATTCAAAGGTGGAAGTCAAGGTAAGTTTGGGGGATGGCCAAACATTCAAATGTATGCTTTGAGGACTGGAGAATGCTTTCACATCTATCATTTGGCCAAACCTCTAAAGTATATCAAAGAAAGTGAGATTATTAGAACGGAACTCAACACAATTTAACAAAGCATGGTAAAAGCAGACAGGAGCGTGGCTATCAGATTAACTTTGTATAAAGGCTGTGGCAAATCCATCAGGAGGTTTCCCAGGCTCTGAGACAGCCTGACTAGAACTGGCCCTACCAGCAAATTGTGTTTACTTCAGAGACTAAAATTTTTCTCTTCCCTCATTATACAAGCCCGAAAAAGGGCCAGGGGAGAGAGTGTGGCATTTCTACTCTTTCAAATAGCATTTCTCTATACTGATACAAGCCATTAATGAGGGAAGAATAATTACAACATCTGAAGGCATTCTTTCAACAGTTTGTTGCTCCAGTGATATCTAACCCCTTCTTTTGGGCTTTCTGCAGCCTACACCCATACTCTTTCTGCACCCATAAGAAAGGGATGAGAAAGCCAGGCTGCAACTCTGAAAAGGCAGCCTTCAGCTGTGGGCAGCAGGGTTCAGGTGTTGCTCAGGCAAGCAGGGGCAGATAGAAGCAGCCCCACTTGTGTGCCCACGTTTCAAAGGAGTCACACAATCAGTCACAGGAAATAACAAGCAGTGAAGGCTCTGCAGGAAGGACAGAGTGGTGGGGGAAGCCCACAGCTGTTATTTGGGGCTGAAGCTTGCTAGTGAAACTGCATATGAAACTGGTATCAAGCCTTCGTGTCCCAGATGGCCTCTGATGTCCCCGAACTTGGAAAATATTCATGACCCCATCCAGAAGGCCTTCCACCAGCGATGCAAAGCTAAATCAAAGCCAATATAAGGAAACAGAAGAACTTATAGTCATGAAGTTTGTACATTCTAGAGGATCCTGTACAATTTCAGAAATTATTTAGACAAAAATTATTTCATAACGATAGATACTGTTTGAGCCTGAATCTAACAGTTGCCTATTGGGACATCTTCAGTTTGAAATCAGGTACATTGCAAAAAATAACCTAAAACAAGCTAGCTGTATGTGCTTCACCTGTCAGATTTCCCCCTCCTACTGTTTGTGGCATCAGAATATGGCATTTCTTTTTTTCCCCATCTTTCATATTTTTCATTCTCCTGTTACTGGGCAAAAGGCCTATACTAAGAACAGCAAGACAGGCCAGATACCTGCATAAGGCAATAAACAGAGCACATCAGAAAATATCTACCTGTAAAACAGAAATCAAATTTCGTGATATTTTTCAAACCTGTTCTTCGAATTTCCAACCAACCCTGGAAAACAACAAAACAGAATCTGCACAGCACTGCCAAACACACAATATCATTATCTTCAATGGGAGTAAAGGGGCTGACTTTGCCTTAACAGCAATTTTGTCATATGAGAACAATATTCTGCATGATATTAAAGCAACAGGGGCTGTATCTAGTCACATTGCACCGTTTCTCCTGGGAAATACATATTTACACCTGCAGCCACTTGGTCTTCCAGAGCATATCATTGCTTCTTTACATTGCGTAAACACTCCTCCTGTGTCAGCTAGACTGAATACCACCTCCACAAAATTAGGAACACAACAGAAAAACACAACCAAAGGAAGACAGGCAAAGCTCTCACTTTCCCAACAGAAAGTCAAGCTCTGAGCAACTAAGAATATGACAGCTATGGGGTTTGATCAATAGCACCAGTAACGAGGCAAAGTGCGATCTGTGTGCAAGGCACCAGGGAGGTGCCATTTTACTATAAAAATCCAACAAACTCCAACCTTTTCCATAATGTCTCAGTCATTGTGGCTCAGTTTTGGCTTTGAGGTACTGTACCTTGAGAGAAAGAACAGCCTTTGAAGTTTGTTCAGCCCTTAGCTTCTCGGATGCAATGGGAGTACTTTTAAACTGATGCTGAGAAAAAAAAAACACCAAAATCTCTCACTTCTAAACCCTGAATTCACAAAAATATCTGCATGTAATGTTCATTGAGAGTTTCATGCGATCAAGTTTAAAGGATCTATCTAAACATTGCCAGGATGCAGTTACATTTTTTATTTTAAAGCCTGGGACTGCAGCCATTGCTTTTAGCCTCTCTTTGCCTTTTCTTTAAAACAAGGCCTTTATCATGTGATCTTTGAAATAGCACCTCAGAGCTGTATTTGTTTCAAGTCTAACTTCCCTCAGTGTTAGCAGACACTTCAGAATTAAATTCGTTTATAGATTCTAGCCCCAGTTCTTCAGGAAACTCAGTCATTTAATCAGACTGCAACAAGAACATGGACTTTCTGGCTGGACAACATACTTAAACCAAGAAAGGAGAAATATTAACTGATTTCCCTCAATCTGGAACCTGGGAGTGTGCACAGTTTCTCTGAAAAAATTAGAATGTTATAAAAGGGCAAAGGTGAGTGTTCCAATGTTGAAGACAGTTCCCAGTAAATAATGAAATGGATGGATTCACACAGTTCTAACCTTCCACAGCATCAAGTTTGTTTAATTGCTAGATTATATTATTTATTTAAGAAGAAATATTGATTTCTCTGTTCCTTGGTTTGTGAAAAAGCAAAAAGCTTGATCTTACTATACAGCATAACTCTGCTGTGATACTGAATTTCACAGAGGTGCTTATGGTGTGGAAAGCAGAGTTAAGATTTCCTCAGTTTGGAAGGAGAAGAGGCAACTTCTCAGACTTAAAACATACACTGAGAAAATACAAGAGCAAGTGAAACTGCCACCTAATGGTGAAAGTGTCACTTTGAAGCAGGTTTAGCAGTCAGCACACAAGGACACAAATGCTGCTCTGACCTGCGTGTCTTGAATTTGGATTAACAATTACCTTCTTCAGCAACATTTAATTATATGCTGCTTCCTACAGCACTGGCTGCTGGTGAAGCAAAAGTGTCTGTTTTAAGTGACAAAATAAATTTTCATCAACAATGTGATTACTTTCTCAAACCGCCAGATTTGATTCCCAGTTTTATGCCACAGATAAGAGACTGCACAACAAAGAATATAATAAAGCCAAAGTTCAGTCTTGGATTTTTTTGAGGACTGATGATGTCATCTTAACTCCTGATGAAAACTACCAGCATCAGAGGAGTGTAGAAATGCTACCAAGTTAATCCAGCTGAATTATTCCACTGATAATGATTTACTGGACATTTCAGCCATTCCAGAACCAAAGCACTTTCCTTTCAGTCACCTGTCATTTGCCTCATGACCCGGTGGTAAAGCACCCAAACCACTTCCGTTAGTGACTCAAGTATGGGCAGAATTTGTCGCCTTGTTACGCACCAAAACGAGAGAAATCTAGTCCAAATGTGTCAGTATTTCCTTCTCCACTTTGCTGAAACACTATTTAATGGGACCTCTTTATTATGTTTCCACTGAGCCCCTGATATGTTAGCCTATTATCTAAAGCATAAGGACACAAATTAGGAATCTTGATATCTATTCAACAAGTTACTCTCATTTTCCTTTATTTGATCTGAAAGTAGGAAAGAATGTCATTCAGCTCTCTAATAAAACATATTTCTAGATCTTCGCTTAAGAAATAATTGCAAAACTAAACCAAATATATTAAAAGGAGGTTGCAAACAGAAAAATAAAGCATAATCAACTCTTATATTGAGGATACCATGCATCAGGCATAGATGCATTTGGAATCCACTTCTGACAGGTCATCAGAGTCTAACTCTATCACCAAAGACAGCCCTATTTACACCCCTTTTTAATGTGAAAGTGAGGGCCAGTGAAAGCTGTCAGACTGACTTGATGGAAGACGAGTACCTAGGGTATATACTAAAAGAATGCTACCTTCATGTAACTCTCTATCCAACTTGTTATTATCTTAAACTAACAGAGTCATTCAAGAGTTTAAATTAAACTCACAGCTTAATACATGAGTCATCAATCCCCATCTCTCTGGAGAAAAGGGATGTTAAGCTCTTCACCTGCAGAAGCAGACATGCAGCTACTCCTGCATGAAGAGAGCACCACTTCTCCCTGTTTTCAAAATAGTGATTCATAGGCTCCCACACTGGGCTCAATCACGATCCTGAGAGTTGCAATACAACACCTCTATGGTACAGCATGCTCTGCTTTCTCCTAAGGATTCCTGGAGGAACTGCTAGGGTACATGGGGAGCCCAGGTGATGGAAAAGCTGTCTGTATTCAGGTGTATTAAGGTATATTAAGGAAAAAATACACATCAGCATATATTTCAAGTCTATTTGGACATAAAAGGAGTTTAAAGCTTTTCCTCAGAGAGGGTGCCTGTAGGAATTTAGCAAGGCAAGCGAGCCAGCAGCTGCTGGGCAAGCAGAGCAGGCGATGGGGATGCAGAGCCCCAGGGGCTGCTGCACTGGCTGAGACGCTTTGGGGACACAGTGAGGGGCAGGTGGCAGCGCTGCCTGAGGCCATTAGATGGCAGAGGAGGCTGCAATTCGCTCCTCACTTATGCCACTAGTGCTGAGAAGTACTCCTAATGTGTTTTTCAGAGGGACAGCAGTGTGGCTTCTCCTGGGGTGGAAGACAAAGCAGAGATACGCAGCAAATCCCAGTCATTTTTCTGTACAGTGTCACTGCCACCACCTCTCACACCACTCACTGTGCAAAGTCCCAAACTTCCACTCGTGTCTGCAAGAGTTATGGATCAACAAATGCTTTTTCAAAAGAAGTTTTTCCTAATTTACACCTGGAAAGGATTAGACACAGCTCTACACCACACTGCAAAGAACATCCTGTTTTCTAAAATAAGCAGCTGACATACTCTGACCAAACAGGGAAAAGGGTAGGTCTCCTAATAGGATGGTTTTCCTGTCCTCGATTCCTGTTATTTGAAGTCCCCAGCACAATTTGAAAGCACTAAGATGCCCTCAGGAATGCTTTTTGAACTGGCCTAGTTTCACAGCAGAAACCAAGACATAAATAGGAGCCAGTTCATCCAGTGTCAAACTGCAAAGCCACAGCAGTGCAGGGACACAACCCAATGCCCTGAACTACTGTTCCATCACCACTGGGCTGCTGTTCCCCACTTTTTGGATGATCCAAGAGCTACATGCCACCAGACAGGTCCTGAAAAACTCTCAGAATATCAAATAAGTCAAAATAATGAAGAGGCAAATAATTCCTTTGGAAACCAAAAAATAATCCACACACCTAAAAATAATCTAAATTGACAAGGGAAAGGGGACAGTTCTTGACCTCACTTGAAACATAAATGGTAAGACTCTATAGATGTAACACCTGTTTCTCTTTCAAGTTCTGCAGCTAAAAGACTTAAAAGGGGAAGAATTGAGGCACAAGACAGTTTTTTAAGATTTCAATTAGCCTTTTATTTGGAATAGGATTTATTTACTGCAGAGTTAAGCATCTCTCATAGTTACAGATTCTCTATTTATATCTGCAAATTTCCTGGTTCCCTGATTCCAGACCAGCTGCTGGGCACAGCTGTGCTCCAACAAAGGCACCAAAACCAGCAGGATCGCTGCGGGACTGTCATACTTCCCTAATTTCATCCGCATCTGGAAGAGGAAATCACAGTGCTTTTCTCACTCACTCCTGACACAGCTCAACAGAACAACATCAATCTAATTAAAAAAAACCCACAATAATAGATGGTCAGTCTGAGAAGCTCTCACTAGCACTTCCTCCACAAGGTACACAGTTGCCAACACAAATAATACAGGAACCTAGGTGCACAGTCACTTGCAAAACTCTTGGACAGAGTATAGGACATCCTGTGAGATATGGAGATGTGGAGAGATCAAGGCACAGAATTGGAAGTAACTTAGAGTGTGGCAACAAAGGAGTCTGTTTAATGGAGAGAAGGAGATGTAAAAGCACAGCAACTAGGCAGAGCACCAAAGTGCCTCATCAACACGCTGCAACTGTACGACTACATACGATGCTATTTGGGATCTAAATCTTGAAGCAGGTTTTAGAATGTGAATTTCTTATTCATGTGGCCACCGAGCTCAAAGTGTTGCAGCAGGATCAAGGCTGCACCTAGGAGAGGGGACCGGCACATCCTCTACCTGGCATGCACCACTGGCTACCTGAACCCTGTTCCCTGCTTCCCCAGTCACAGCGTGCTGGTTGCCGTGAACAACGTCCCTACTTAATGGCCTCTTCACACCATAGGCACATAACTTACGTTTTGGGATTTTACTCTAAGAGCTGATGGGCCCCTAAGGACGACACAGGGCAATCCAGACGTTTGTCAGGATTTACTGCTTTTATGCACCAGAACCTAATTGATTTGCCAAAGATCAAGCAAAGTCTGTAACAGAGCAGGACTAAATGCAGACTATATTTTTGTTGTTGGTTTTAGTTTTTATGCTGATAAGCAATATTTGGGATGACAGCTTGGCAGTCAGAAAAGCCTCTGTCCTCCACCTGCCACAAAGGTGAACAGCTAGCACTACACTTACTCATTCCT
>NW_009635286.1:101206-176365 GCF_000690535.1 Cariama cristata
CTAGAGAGAACGAGCCTCATGCTAGGCTCTCTTTTACCAGCAACCTGGAAAGATCTGGACACATGCTACACTTCCCCATGCTTCTCTTTCTCATGTGAGTCTCTGAATACCTCTTCTAACTAAGATTTGAGTTTGGGATTTGAAGTTTTCTCGCCACAGCTTTTTCTTACAGTGTATTTGACAATACCTTCCTTAATGACATTCTTTTCTCATCTCATCCTGTAGCATAGGCTACATAATATTGTTTCTAATTTGCCTAAGCATGCAGTTTATTCCACAATTCTTTAAGATCTAGCAAAGAAGTTGAGGTATCATCAAAATGTGGTTATTTTTACATAATAAACTATTCGACCCTTCCTAATTCAGTATGAGCTATTATAATAAGTAAGTACAATAAGAATCAAACAAAATATACTTTGGGAATCAGTGTCTTGCATATCTTATAAATTTATTCATGTTCCGACTAATCGGGAAAATATACCCAGTCATTAGTAGGATTTAGAAAGAAAAATAGGTCTTTTGAAGTTGGAAGACACTTCCATGTTTTCGTTATTCTGAGGCATACATTTCACAGATCCATACAAGCTAGAAACATAAGAGCTGGATAGATCATGCAGCTCCCTTCCTTTCCTTCCCTCTTACAAAGCACATTTCATTAAAGTACATAGCAGTCTGGCAATACTCTGCTGGTTTAGCCCTCCTAATTTCCAGTGTCTAACTGATGGGATTTCCATCCCTTCCCTAGGGTTCCTGCTATAGCAAAACAAAGCAAAGAGAAATACAGCTCATTATCAGGATGCTGTCTACGATATTCACCATTTTCCTTTCTTAATTTAATCCAATGTTCCACAGTTAGTGTCCTATGGACATCCTTAAATAATTTCCCTTCCTTAGGAAGGCAGTCCTCCCATGAGACCTGATTCATTGTCCTCCCCTCAGGTTATCATTTTACCAAGTAATATGTACTGAACTCTTCTAATCTTTCTCCATAATTTCTCCCTTCAGCCTCTTGATTACATTTCAATTTTTTTTGCCAATTTCCTTCATATTGTTGAATTTCCATCTAAGCTGCTCAACAGCACTGTCTTCACACTTTCTTCTTTTTTTAATAAGAAATAGCCATGGTAGCTTGTTAAGGCAATGCACTTTTTATACTCACATTTCTTGAATATACGTTTCTACTCATGTTACTAGGAATACTTCTCACTAGCACGCCTGTAGCTGAGTATCCAATGTCACTTCATTAGTACACAATTTAACTGGAGAGGAGTTGATATTCAGGCTTATTATCTTGGCAAAGGTCAGTGGGTAAAACTATTTAAGGCTTCCTTCTTGTGTGCTCTGTAAATCTCATATCACTATCGAGTTAAATACATTCAGCCAGTCGCTGACACATCATACAAAATCTCATCATTTGTTTAGTACTTCATAAAGGGCAATGAATAATTTTACCTTTTCAATGCCAAAGAAGCTAGAAAGTTTTTTCCCCTTGAGTGGCTCAAGTACTACGGTACTTGATCTACAAAAGGTTGCTTGTATACCTTAAAAAAATCCAGCGCTGTGTCTCACTATAGAAGGATTGTGTTAGCATTGCAGGTATAAAAAAGTAGCACAAGACAGAAAGTCACTGTTATTTTAAAAGAAAATCTCTGACCTTTAAGGATTTTTAATAAACATTGTGGGTCCAGGCAATGTTCTTTTGGGGATATAAACTCAAATTATTAATACACAAAACTAAAAGCTGCCCACAATTCTGTACTGATGAAAAATAAAACACTATGTGTCAACTAGCAATAATAGGAAAATTAGTTAGATAACACAAAAATAAATATCAGTCACTAGGTCAGGTTTTCTACCTGTTCTTAGGGCAGGATGCCCATTAAGCTCAAGGAAAACTATGAAACAAAGTCAAAGATTAACAAAAATTAACATTTTGCTGGTCTTCAACTTTTCTCATCCTAGAATCTGAAGCTCCTAACGATTCATTAATTGTTCACCTAACAACCTTTCTATGACTTATGAAAGTCTCAAGTATCTGGGGCTTTTTTTCATCTTGGGAAGACGAGGCACAGAAAATGAACTTGTCTATAGTGGTATAAGACAGAAAGAGAATCCCAAGGTATGTCTACATTGTATACTTCTGTGAAGCACTGATTTAGTGATGTCCCCTATATGTCAAGGCTTGTTTTGTGAGAAGCCCCGACCAAATTTACTCATTAGCCCAGCAGTGATGCTGAACTTACATGACACAACTACCTATACTCACATAGTTCACCTGCAGATACAGCCAGTGAAGCAGTCAGCAGAGAGCCTTGCAGAGCAAACAGGACTGCACACCCTGTAGCACAGGGTGCTCTGTGCCTGATATACTGCAACACACCTTCTGAGCGGCACCTGTGAGGTAGCTTTGCAAAGATTTCCAAGTAATAGCATTTGTTATGCTTTTACCCCTGGTGCAGGGGAAATCACTGTGTCTTTTACCTCTCACTATCAGATAACATTTCCTTAATGTTCCTTTGTTTCTTAAGTTAATGCTTGTACAATTTCAGCTTTGTCTTACAAGCACATCTTTACTAACTTCCTCCATGTATGAGTTAGTTGGAGTCCCCTGGATTCTGGTGAGGCACACAGGGAAAGATAGTCAAGTGAGTGCAATGCTGGATAAGAGAGAGGCTGACCCATGGGGAGCTGTACTGTAATCAGCTTTTCCTTAATGCATGGCTCAAAGGTCAAAGTGATTCATCAGTGCTCTTCTGAGTGGAAAAACAGGAGAGGAGGAGACGATGAAGGAACTCAGGTTGTGATACGAATTATCTCTATCCTATCACAGTATATAAATATTTATCTCTAGGAACTGCTAATCAAATATCCCCGGACTATATCACCATGTCTGTAGAGATTTGCAAGTATTATTTTAGAGACATCAGATAGCTTTTTCAAGGTGGAAAAAGCAGCTTAGTGACTGAAAAGTCTAATGACAAAATTATCTGATATCTTAGATTTAGACATTTAAATCCCAGTAAAGTGAATGCAACCCCCTCAGCCCGGGTCTGTGGCTAATTACTTTCGTAATCTTGACTCTTACTGTAGGTACTGTAATTGCTCTATATCACAGTTTCCCAAAACATAAAATGATAATGGTATCTATCTCTTTTTGAAAATACTCTGCATATATGCAAAAATAGCACTTGTTTGCATAGGATTATCATTTCGTATCCTTACAAACAGTTTAATGTGGTTTTATTTAGCTTATTCTGATAGCCCAAAGACAGGCAGAGAGGTCAGCAACTTACTGCTTTTCTCTCAGCTATGACCTTGCCTGATCCTTAGAATTCTGAAGGTTCCCCTATGTGTTACCTGTATGTAAGGGTACAAAAATTCACCCAAGCCCCCACCTCTGGCTTCTATAGCGAGGGGTAATACTGTGAGATTTGGCAGACCCCACATCCCTATGGCACAGAATAGCCTAAAATCCATTGCCAATGTGCAAAGACTGTCTCATCAACAGTGTCAGATGGGTTACAGTTCATTGCCTGAACACTTGTCTCACCTCAGTACTGAATACATCTCAGTCCCCTACACAACAAGTCTAATGCCAGGACCCCCATATCTCCCCTCCCAGTTGTATCTGGGTGGCCCTCCTTCCTTCCCTGAAGCCTTCACCAAGGAGTTGCTCAAGTGTGTAACCCAGGAGCAATGCTGAAGCAGGAAAAAACATAATACATAGCCACCTGCAGGCACCCAAACAGATGCTGAGTTACAGCTCTTGGCATGCACAATCTCTTCTGCGCCTAACAGGATACTCCCTTTCAAGGAGTATCCCACTCACAGGAGAGAAGAAAGCTATGGATGCCATACAGTTTTAATAGGATTTTCTTGATCAATGCTTTGATGGAGCACATTGATCAAGTGGGTACAGGCCAGTATCCCTCTCTAATCTGAGCGACACGGTGTCTGGGAAAAAACAACTCATAGCAGAAGGGACATGGCAGCTGTTTCAAAGCTGTTTCTCCTGGAAGACTTACTGACTGAGGCTTGGCTGGTGGCACAGACTAGGCTATGAACTGTAGGCAACACACACATACACACACAAAGAAGGGAAAACGACCAGCATTTTAACTTTTATGGCTTCTCTCAGAAAAAAAAAAAAAAAACACAGTGTAAAAGAGAATAGATGGGCTCAGCAAATAGTCACCAGCCTGCAGGAAAAGACAAAAGAAAAGAGAAATCACAGCAGAAATCAACCTGGGGAAAAGTGGCTAAATAAGGATGCTGATTGCTAATCTACATCCTGTCGCTCTGACTTTCTAAGCAGGTTAGCTCAAGAGGCCATGTGAGCAAAAGCAGCCCCATGAAAGCACTGTCTTCCCCACTCTCATCTGTATTCACAGTGGAACAGGTTTTCACTTTATGGCTGCAATGTTCTTGTTTCTTCTGCAGGTCCATTAGCACTGTGCACGTTGCACAGTCAATATCAATTCCAGCCTACACTTTTCTGCCTTTTTTTTTTTTGGACACAAGTCCTTCTGTCTGCTGGATTCATTACTCTTCGACATGGCTATTTGTGGTGTTCCTTTATGTTTTGATTTTTTTTAAAGCAGCCCAAGTGCCTTTGACTTTAAATAAAAAATTAAAAGATAAAGCAAAACCAAAGTGAGCCATTTAAAAACCAGCATGATAAATAATTTCTTTACTCTAACCCTTTTTTTTTTTTTTTTGCCTAATTGCTTTACCCGAAAAGGTTGCAGGCTATAAAACGACACAAGAAAAAGATACCAGCCTTTTGTTTGACAAAGCTCTATTCATTCCTTCCCTGTCCCCCTTTCCCACAGCCCAGGAAATCTTTGAGGATATTCCTTTCTCTTCTGCACCAGACAGGAAAGTGAAATTTGATCGGACTGGAAGGTGAGGTGGCAGAAGGAACGGGACAGGCTTAGGGGAACGGCATACAAGTGTTTGAACAAGATACAGAACTGTGATGCTACCTCAGTAAAAAGGAAGGTGACAGACTGGGACAGGAGTGAATCTCCATCCCGCTGAACTCTGGACAATCTCCACCCCCTTCACCAACGTGGCTAATGGCAGCTCCTTCACACCACAGCGGTGCTCCCAGCGTCAGACTGGGAGTGGTGAAAAGTGAACTGCCAACTACTACCTGTGCCTTTATCCACATCCTCAGCTGAAACAACCCTGTGTTCAACAAGAAGAAAAGCTAGAATTATTAAAAACACAGCCTTGAGGCAAGCACCTTGGCTGCAGTGCTAAATCATCCTCCAGTAACACTTGACAGGGAGGGAAAGGCTAAAATTCAGCGCTGGTCAGTCCTTCAAGAGGACAGAACAATCAAATGCAAATGCAGAATAAAGGAGATTTGCACAAATTGGACATGAGAGCTGACCAGCTGAAATGGAGCAGTGACTTTTGAGGTTTACATCAAAAAGTTGGACTGCAACAGAAGAGAATTTCACTGGGGAGATGGTAACAAAATGGTAAAAACCTGCATGTTTCCACGACTACAGAATCACACAATCGATTTCATTGGAAAAGACCTCTAGGCACTGAATTGTTAGGCTTCCATGTCTAGGAACCAGATCCTGTATGCTGAGATTAGTGTAAGGATTCTAGATCCTTTGAAATTTCTTAATATGTCAAGAGTCTTTCCTTTGACCTCATTTTTCTCTTCAGTCAGAAACATTCATGACAGATTTAAAAATGAACAAACACAATAACAAAACTATAAAATATTTGAGATGGTTTCTGTATTCTTGCTGCCTTCTCACTATTTAGCAAGCATATGCCTTTTGCCAATCACTTGTTCAGGGGGAAATCTTGTCCTAACATGGCAGCTGATACATGCAGCACAAACTCCATTTTGTTCTGCTCAGCTCAAAACCCCTTGCTCTGTTCCCTGGGCTGGGTGCACTAAGCTGCCCCATGGCTTTCTGTCTTCAGCAGTCACGTAAGCCACGGAGAGGAAATCAGAGGTATAGAAGAAGAGTTCCTTCTTTCACCACTCTACTTTGCAGCTCCACTATAGACCGGGTAGGTCAGGAAGACTGACCTACCTTCTAATCTCTAATGCAAATATTCCTCTAAGAGACAAATAAGGTATATAAAGGATAGCAAGTCTGTATATATTTCTCATTCTGAGCACAAGCCTAAGACTCCCAGAGCTGTCAATGTAACACACTTTTCAGCTGAGGGCTGAACTGTCATTTTCCATTTCCAAGGTAGTAGATAAAAATTCGCTATTTAAAATACCGTATTTTTCTTTTCTCAGCAGTTTGAAATGGGGCCTGTGGGTACTGGGGTAGTCAGACTTAAAAGTCTGATTCCACATGACTCTGAATCCTGGACTCTGGTGCTTTGATACAACTTCCAACAGTAATCCCCTCCAACCTGCCCTGTCCGGCTCCCTTTAGCAGTATCGCAACATGAAGAATTATGATTCTTCTTTGTTCAGAAATGAAAAAATGCTAAGTTCTTCAAAAGAACACAAGATTAGGAGGATAGGAAACCCCTACCCAAAGGGCCCAGCCTGACCACAAGAGGATCTTGCCTTAACAGGCAGAACTTCAGAAGTCAACAGCTGCAGGCCATAAAAAAAATGGAAGAAGCATGAGACCAACAGCACTGATTATGAGGTTGCTTTTCTTGTATATCCTCCCTGCTGCTGTGTTGCTTCAGTGGGATGACTTTTGCATTAATGTGATGGATATCTCCCGAGTTTTACATTTTACCTATCCACCTCCTCACCAGCTATAATCATCACAAAGCAGGAAGTCGCTCTGAAACTTGTATTAAGATTTGATTTATCAGGATACAGTTTTCTTCTTCTGCACCTTATCTCCCAATTTTAACCTCCCTGATCTCGATTACCCAGAAAAAAAATGAGGATGCTGGTAAGGAAGCAAATAAAGATGATGAAAATTATCTTTCCTTTACACATTCTCAGACCCTTTAGCAGGGTGAATGAGAATGGTTTCCCTCTGGAGAGCCATACCTTGGAGTCTGGTACTTAGTGGCGGCAGATTCACCAGGACCACCCTGTGAGCTGCTCTGGGGATTAATCGCATATCAAAGAAGGCAGACAAACCAGGCAGATCTGGGTAAGCCAATATACACCACCAAGTAGGACCCTTCCATGCTTGTGGTGATGGCTGCGCTTTTGCATATCCTTTCCATATCACATAATAGCCTCATCCAATCAATCAAAGTGTCCAAGAGGTGACTGCCTATCTCTACACGGAGAGAGAGTCAATTAAGGGAGCATCATGAATGCCAAGTCTTTCCTCTCCCCCTGAGATGAATAGAGAAGAAAAAATGAGACAGAAAATGCACTGTGCCAGTGCCTGCCTTTCAGCTTGATGGCTTTGACTGGTCAAAGCGGAGAGATAGAGAAAGCTAATTTCACAGATAACATCTCCAAGGTCTATAGAGTATTTTTAAATATTGGAAATAATTTTTCATGACAATTGAATCTACTTCCTCCTGGCCACTTCCATCAAGATATTCCTGTTAATTGTAGGGACAATTGGTAGTCTCAGCAGAAACACAAACTGATCTGATTCAGGGTATGGAAAGGAAGCGGGGTATGAAGCCATAGGGATTGAGATCAGCCACAGAGCAATAAGAGACCCAAAGACACCATGTAGTCTGAAGCAACTCTTGCATCTAATGTCATCAGTTCATCTCTAGACACCTGATCAATCACAACAGACACGGTGCATACTCAAAGTAAGCAAGCCCATTCTGGATCATACATGTGACATGCCATTATATGTCTTGCTGGGAGTTATCCAGGAAAGCTAGGATGAGAAGGTGAAAGTATTTTCTTTCTTCACGGTGACTTAGCACTTCAGATGATCCAAGTTTTAGTAAATTCTGCCTTCCTCTGATACAGTGTGATTCAGGCAAAACTGACCTGCTATGACAAGCTGTCCTTTAATCTGAGAGTTATCTGAGCAGCATTGTGCCTTGACTTATAGATAGGCTGTATTTTGTGGCTTGCATTAAGGAGAAGCTATTGTTCAGGGCTGCCATTTATAAATCAGCAGATAAACAAATATGCCACTACAATATTAGTCCTGTAGAAGAGGCCTATACTAACAAGTACAAGATGCTAAAAAGTATTAACCAAATGTTCTTACTCATCTACCCATCAACATCTTTTTGTGTCATTCGAGCACTCTTTACAGGAGCTGACAGTAGCATAAAATCTAATACAGCTTTGGATAATCATATTTCTTGAACTAGGAGGACCTTGTGAAAGCTACATTCAGCAATAAACAGTCAGAAACACAGAAGTTTAGAGAAAAACAGCAGAAATTATCTGCTTCTGTGCCATCAATTACCATATTCAGATGAGATAAAGAGCACCTGGAGTACTAACAAATCCACATGCAGCATGGAAGGCAGGATTGGCTTTAAAAATCAAGAGCATATGAAGATGGAGTCAGGATGAAGAAACAGGAAAGAACACACAGATAAAAAAAAAAATCATATCCACATCATTATAAAATATAGGAGACACAATCAGTTGATTTTTATACGGTCTCAGATTTTCCAGCTGTTCAGCAGATGCTGTTGGAGATTGTCACATCAATGAGACTCTTCGAAGTTAAAGTTCAACAGCCTAAAGACCATGAAATGATCTTTTCCCAGAAAAATGTAATCACCCTGACTTTAGAATTCTAAACTGCACAGTCTTCTGTACTGAGGATATCACAAAGGCATTACAAGGCAACAAATGCCATCATTTGTCCTGGAAACAACACATATTCAAAGTGGCTTTTGTCTGAGTATATACATCTATGGACAATAAAGTTATGATGAGTGGAAAGTATCACAATATAGATTCACAGAAGTGAGAGACTCTGAAATTGTTCCTTCATATTGTTTCTCTTTCTTTACAAGACCCACCTTGGCTGCACTGTCCTTACCGGAGCTAGCACAACATCTCATGAGCATCTTGGGAATTGTTTGGATGCCAGAACAGAAGTTACCCCATGAAAGGCAAGGAAAGGATGCAGAGATGGAGGATACATAACAGCCTAATACAGTAGAATAATCCAGCACTTATGCAACCAACAGTAGCCTTCTGCTCTGACACCCAGTCATCAAGGAGACATAGAAGGGAGCTAAGCACAGAAAGCCCAGGCCTGCATTTGTTGAGCACAATTGTGTACAGCATATATCACAGTAGTAGCTGCTTGGGCCAGTCATAGGGGGAACAGCCACAGGTGTTACAAATGGATTGCTGGCAAGTGAGAAAATGAACTTCTCATACAAATGCCCCTAGCAAAAGCTAACATGCCTCAGATCATGTTTAATGGAGGCTATAAAATTAGTGAAGAATAAATTAAAATAGGTGTGAAGGGATTACGTGAAGTCTTTTTCTAAACTCAGATGGAATCTTTTTTTCTGCAGTTTGGAGACATTTTGGGAAATCAATAGGGACCTATCTGGTACTAGTAAGTCAATGAACAGATGAGCTCTGGAACAGACCTTCTGATTTCTAACATCTTTCACTTTATTTCATGAAATAATAAAAGTTATTCTGATGTTTTGACTTTCCTAAAGTCTTTGAATATTCAAGATCCAGCAGGGAATAAAAGTATTAAAATACTGCAGCAAAGACTTTTCTCCTAATGGGTCCAGCACCCCTGGGAACCATCAATCCTATAAGAAAATCTATTCTCAGCAGTTATCCAGCATTAGACTGCAGACTCAGAAGGTCTGGACAGTCCAAAAAGCATCAACACGTTTGAGGTTTCTTTTAAACAAACCTTCAAATACGTACTCATCATGAAACACCTTCACAAAAATAAAGAAATGTATGCTGTTACCTGTGCTTGAGACAGCAAAGCATGCAGCACTTAAACCATGTAGTAAGTGATTTTGTAGCATTTCTTATTACCAGTAATTTTACAACAGCTGTTTATTGCATACATAATGGGCAGATGTGTGTTGTCATTAAACTGTTCTTAGCAAACATTGCTATCAAGGTACTTGGCAGATAATAAAATGTGTAGCCCTATGCTCAACATCAGCACTGCCAACAGCAGGTACATTGCTGTTCACAAACAGTGTACCACAAAACACAGAAAAAGCCTGGTTTGCTCAGGGTGTTAATCGTCCATCTGTGAGCAAACCTAAACAGGAAAAGACACTGGTTCCAGCCCTTGGGAGAAGAACTGGAGTGGGATATCTCTGTCTTGCTGCAATGAACACTGGGTGAAGCCCAGCAAAAAGGAAAGGGATGGAACAAGACTCTTTTTTTTTTTTTTCCCTTACCTGGAACAGATCAGGTTGTGTCCAGTTCTGAGCAATTAACTTCAAAGGTTTAAAATCTAAACCTCAGTGTCTTTTATTTCAGTCTTAAATGGCCAGCAGTCTCATACCCCTGCCTTTTCTAATCTTATCAGTATATACCCCTTAATAAAAAAAATCCTACAATCAAGGCAATTAAGTAGGAGAAAGCATTAAAAAGTGAGTGATCAACAACATTTGATTTTCATTGGCCTAAAACGATCTGATTTTCAATTGTCTTTTTGCTTTCTGTCCTTCCTGTGCTTCTGCCCTCTGCAGTCCCTCTCATAGTGTTTCAGCAAAAGGAAAGCAAGCAGAGAGCTTTCAGGATCCACAGAACAGACCTCATGCACCTTTTTGAGCCCATGGCTTTTTCACTGCAGCTACAGACAATAGCTTAATGTGAATACAACGCACATTCCCCTCCTCCTGCTTGTTTAATGCTATGGCTTTGGAGTCCTTTTCACAAAAGTCCACAGGTTGTGAGGAGGTACTTTGCTATCACAGCAAAGAAGTATACCATCCTCCATGAGCCAGATCCCAACTTCTACCTCTAACATCTCAAGTGCAATTACCAGGAGGCTGCACTGACCTGACACTGCAACTAATGTCAAATACTAAAAAATTAGAAGCCAAAGGGTACAAAAGACATTAAGTACTTAAAAAACACTAAAGATCCTTCACAGTAGCTGTACCAACCCAACCTTCCCACCCTCCTGCGTGTCTGTAACAGTCCTCCAGCCCTTCTTGCTGAGAAGACTTGCAACTCACCCCAATTTCTATTGGGTTCAGTATGAGAAGGTAGTTCACATGCAACAGGAGGAAGCACACTACCCATTGTGTTGGAGGATCTTTTTGTCAATTCTGCCAAAGCCTGCCCTACACCTGATGATCGGAAAGCATTTGGGAAGCATTCCCATGGGATTTCAGATATTTTGTCCTTTATTTCAAACTAACTACCAAACGGCAGACCTGTTGGAACAAGATATTTTAGAACACAGAGGTTGCACTGCAAACACTGTTCTCTGATACTCCTATTCTTTCTGAGACCTTAGGATGCAAGAATGACCAAATACTACCAAGAGTACAAGCTCCAAGGTTTTTTTTCCCTAATGCCCAACACACTACAACCCAAGACCTAGTGAACTCAGTACAAAGCCTCAATATGTATTTACAGTCATAATTTCCATCACAAATCTGTTTCGCTGTGCCATTCATTTCAGAAACATCCAGAAACTGCCTTTCAGTTTAGGAATCTTTCTGGCATGATTATATCTTGCTCTGCACCATACATACTCTAATCAGATGTAATAGGAGTACAGGAGAGCTCAGGGAGCAGAGGGAGGCAAGCTCATTACCACATTACAAGGCATTCAAAGCATCACTTGCAGGAGGGGTTGTGTTCTGTCTGTTAGCTTCTTTTCTATTTTCTTTGCCTTATGCCCCCATCCCAAACAAGACATCCTCTTTTTTGTCAGTCTGGTAGCCTTGGCAGTTTGGTACTGTCAATTCCTCTGCAGCACAGTTACCTTCTGGAGCGCAGCAATACTGAGTTATCAGACAAGAATCTCCACATAATCAATAAAAGGAGACAGGCAAATCAACAAAAGGAGGCAAGCAGATTGTGTTATTGCTTTGACTTTCTCCCAAGAAGCAACTACCTCCTTCCACTGAGTGGACAGGGAACTTAGACATTTAGCACAGGTCATTATTTCCAGGCTTCTGCTTTTTTAATCTTAGACTACTTATCCGAGGCATCTAAAGAAGGAGGTCACAATACTACTTTAATTGAGTTCATGCCACTTGCAAAGCCAACAGAGTCTTATTTCCTAGCCTGGTGGACAGCCACACCACCGCTTCCTTCCAACAGCTACTGTAGAGTCTCTGAAGTTTCAGACACTCATCCAAATGTTAGGTTTATAACAGCTCCTTAATTTTAACTGTGGCTCGAAAAGCCTCTTCTCACATATGATTTCCAGCATTGTCACACTGAGTTAGACCGGGTAGCAGAGAAACGTTATGGAGAGATAATCGAGAATGGGAAGCTCAAGGATTTAAGAAAATAAATAACTAATGGGTGTGTTACCTGGTCAGCACAGCCCATGCTGTGAAGGTGTGAAATGGGGACCACATCTAGGTAATTGCCAGCATTTGCTGTTGACTTTGCTTAGCCTCACAGCCTGGCATTGAGCACTTCTGGCCCATGAATCTCAGAGCACTTTCATCTCCTCTCCCTTCCGTGTCACCTGCCATAGGCTACAGAGCTGGAAAGAAACACAATCTCAAAAGCAGATCAAATGAAATTTATGAAGACAGAGAATCTTGTCCAGGTGAAGTACTTTGTCTCAGCCTTTCTGAGGATCAAACACTGATGTCCATTCACTCTCGTTTCTACAGCAAGGACTTGAATGTAAGTATACCTGATAGAAGCCTTCACGACTTGTCTCCCAAGAATATTCTTTCCTAGTTACAGGAAAAATATACAGTTACTGAAAGGGCCAGAGCAGTCCTACCAGCACTTCTGACTTCCTGACATACCCTGCCTTGGGTGAAAGTCATATCAGACATGAACTGGTCTTTGCCATGTCTCACCCCATCTCTTATATGCAATTTCAGTTACCCCAAGGAGGGACTACATTACCCTTAGAAGCTATGACACTAAGACTGAAAACGCCTTTGTCTGCTTACACCACTGCCAATACTGAATGACCAATTAGATACTGGAATTGTAAGAATGAATTTGAGGCCTTGGCAGAAGTTGTCCATTCTGTGCCCTATCAAATTGCAGCCACAGTAAGGTTTCTCCATCTGCACAGAAGTACTGCCTGATAACCAAAGTCTATGTTGCATCCAGTGTTACTTGCTGAACATACAGAAGTGTTACTTCGCTGACAGGACAAACTCCCACAAGCTTTAGATATAGGTGACATACTGAAAACCATGTCTTTGTATTGTTTCACCATGAATAAAAGGAACCCAAACCTCTCTTCTAACCATGACACAATCGATTTCCTTTTTGAATCCCTTTTAGATATGTAACAGTCCTTCATATGGCAAAGTATAAAATGTATAAGAAATACAGCATTATACATGCAGAACTGCTATACCTGGGAAGTGGAAGACAGATTTTACCATCAACAACAAATGAATCATCTGCTTCTCTCCCTGGAGTTATACGTATGTCTTTTGTAGTTTTAGTACCTTAACTAAATGTTAAGTATGTGCTTTGCTTTGTGATAAAGAGTGATTTTTCTGGTAGCCAACAGGCATAGAAGATTCTTTATTCTAGGCTCCCCTGCCGCTTAAACCTTTACACTACGTCTTGGGCTGCAAACCCCTTCCAAGATTTACACTCCTCTCTTTTAAGTGGACAGAAGTCTAAGGACTGAATAAAGTGAGTGAGACAGCCCTTCTCAGTTAACAGATGGCAGACTGGAAAAGTGGTTCAGTAGCTGTCTCTCCTATTAGAAGAGCTAGCCTGCTCCTTCTTCATTCCTCCCCTTATGCACCAGCCTGGCTCCTCCTGGTCCTGAGGCAGCTCTTCAGTCACTATGCAGAAGTGCCACTGTGGCATGCACGGCAGCATCTCTCACTTGGATTCCTTTCCTAGTCTCCATCTCAACTTTTCTCCTTCCAACAATATTTGGATCACAGGCCAGATGAAGTCAGGACTTGCAATAATCCTTGGGTGTCAGACCATGAGAATGAAAATCACTGGTAGCCTGCAATACTTCTGTTCATGGATTGTGAGAGACTGACAGAAAGTTAACGATTAATGGGTGACCCATTACAAGAAGGTATACATCCCATACAGTGATGGAATGGAATGATTCCCATTACAACAGGTCCAGCTGGGCAGGATGTGGGTGAGGAAAGGAGTTCTGTGGAGGCAGGGCAGCCTTACCTTGGGCCCGTTCCCTCCCCCCCATACAGTAACTGGAAGTGACCTTCTGCTTCATTACAAGCAAAACGCATATAACAGGTAACACCCATGCATGCGCAAATGAAGATTACCATGAACATGTTTAGTTGCATCATACCAGAAAGCGATATGCTCCCTAAAATATACAATATGTAGAACCCAGAGGCAGAGCCAGAGATAAAAGTATAAAAGTAGAAGAAGAGAGAACAAGAGAGGAAGAAGAAAGAAGAAATGTCAATCACAATAGAAGCATCCTTGAAGCTCTGCTGTGGCTGGACCACCGCAGGAACCCGGACCGGTGAACTCTCTCTCTCCCCATCCCTCCCCACCCCCCCTGCTTAGTAAGTAATGTAAGGCCCACCCCCTCCTGATTCTGTTTCCTAATTAAATGCCAATGAGCCTAGCTATAGAATAAAAGTCTTGTTTTCCCATGGATCTTGGGTGTCATTTCACCCTAATTCTCACTGAGAGAATCCATGAATCTGAGTCACCTCTATCTTCTCCTCAGACGGGATATGACATGGAGGCAAAATCACTGTGCACTAAGGCAGTCATCTGATATCAACTAGTTGTATCAGAGCAGTATGAGGCTGCTATGAAACACCACAATAAATGTCGGAGAGTCAAATACACTTCAATCTGCACAACTTTTTTTGTGTATCCAGTCTACAAATATTTATTCCCTGTGAGCTGCTTCTCATGGTGCCAAGGAACCTCAGGCATGAAAGCCACATTTTGCCTGACACTGGGCCTAAACCAGTAAAGGGTCTGTGGTTTCTAGTTATAGACACAATTAGTTTCTCAGGATTAGGGCCTCTGCATACATGTTTTATGTTGTCCTGAAGTACACCATCACTGTTTTGTTAACCTTAAATACACTCTGATTCTAAGACATATTTATTAGAACCTCAAGTTCCCACACTGGTAGGCATGCATTCATACATGTATCTTTCTCATTCATACTGATGCTGGCCAAAGCATGGCCAAGTTACAGATCTCAGGCCAGACTCGAGGTTCATTTCTCCTAAATTAAAAAGCTTATATGCCCTTAACCTACTGATTTCCTTTCACTGATAATAAAAGGAGTAAAAGCCAACACCATAGATATCTAAAGGTACATAAGATGTATCCTGTTTTTTATGTCATTGGTTAGCTTTGGATTCTCTTCTGAGAGCCAAGTCCAGGAGATAGACATGAGACAGAGTCTCCAAAGTCCTGAATCACAGAGCTGGTCACTCCTAATACTAAATAAAGATCAAGGGCAAGCATAACTGCAATTTTGCAGGAGAACAACGCATTTATGGTAGTGTTCCTTTTTACCATGTCTGTCCAAAACCTAATCATACAATTGGCCAAAACAAA
This sequence comes from Cariama cristata, assembly GCF_000690535.1. Lineage (NCBI taxonomy): Eukaryota > Metazoa > Chordata > Aves > Cariamiformes > Cariamidae > Cariama > Cariama cristata. Next base: position 116,802 of record NW_009635286.1, read on the forward strand.
TCCCAAGGCTGTAGTTGAAAAAATCTTTGATGTTTTCCTGAATCTTCTAATCCAATGTAGTCTATACGAGGGAACTGCTGAGCTGACATTGGCATAGCCAATACCCATGAATCTTACGCTTTCAGCCATGTCCTCACAGCATGGATGGCAGTGTTGATGCTTCAGCTGTAGATCTTGTGCTGTAAAACCTAAAAACCCCATCCGGTCTACAGCAAGAATTTTGGTCATTAACAAAAACTTCCTGCAAAGAAGAAAATCCTCTGGAGAGTGAATGAACTACAAATCTCAGTTCTGCCTAATATTTTATGTACTGTGCCTAACTTTCACGTTCTTTCTCATAAGTGGCAAGCTACTATGATCAATATTAAAAAAATGCATAGAGGGGGAACCTGAGTGGGAAAGGAACTTCTCAAATACTTATGGCAGAAGCTCAAAAATATCCGAATTTCCAAATCTAAGACACATGCTATAACCACTAGGTCATGGTGCCAAGTAAGGTAATAGAAAGGAGCTGAAAGCCCTAAGACTCTGCTAATGGTTTACAGTTAAGTCTTGGGTGTACTGTGAGTGCAGTTCAGCCAGAATGCAGTGCCAATGGCCAAATATTAACAGAAAGATTGGTTTCAATATAAGAAAACACCCTTTGGAGAGTATTTTCTTTTCTAAGTGATCTTAGCCCCAGCTGGTTTTTTTTAAAACCACTCATTCTCAGCATGGCACCAGCACAATAAGGATAACAACAATTAATGGAACCATCTGGTAATTGAGAAATATATAGCTCAGATATCTTACATCAGTAAATTTTTTTCCATGTGGCCTAGAAACATGTTTTCCCTGCCTGTATCAGCATTACATGTGCCTCATATCTCCAGTCATATGTCTTTAAATCACCAGTCAGAATGGGTAAGAATAAGATGCATAGTATCTCCCACAATCTCCTACAGATTTGCCTTATCAGAGGTGAACTTGGAGACATGTTGCTGTTAACACTATCTCATTAGCTGTCTTTACCCATACACAGCCTTCAGGGAAATCCTGCCATGCAAAAACCAGGAAGACTAGACAGAACCAGGATACATCATCTGTCCCATGCAAGAAAAACCTCAGTAACTCAAGTTCACACTCAATACTGTTTCCAGTAATTTGCCTGAGACTTCTCACATGCAGCAGCATTTTCTGCCTTCGGAGACAAACCATAGTCAGACAAAGAAACTCTAGAACCCGAAGACAAGGTCTTCAGAAGGCTTAGGGAGTGAAGTGGCAGATGAAGAAGGTAAGCTCATGAAATGAAGGTGGAAAAGACTGGAAGGAAACAATCAGAGACGAAAGCCTTCCTCGTGTGGGGACTGGAACTTCGCATTGGGAAGACCAACAGGGGCAGGGGAAAGTCTCATGGAAACAGTGGATTTTGTTCTAGTTCTGCACACCTTCAGCTTTGTGTAACTGAGGTCAGAAAACTCAGCTTACCTCGCTCACATGTTCTACCCCAATAGCCAGTGCCAGTGCAGTCACAAATGAAGCGGTTCCAGCCATCCTTGCAGACTGCATTATTCTTACACGGGTAGCTGTCACACTGCTTGGTGCTGAGGCGGGAGCAAGATGACTTGACTCCTGCAGCATTCTGCGCCTCTGCCAGCTGCCGGATGTTCTTGCTTCTTCCATCGATGAACAAGTCTCGGATACAACCAACGTAGCCATAGTTCAGCATTGCTGTCCAGAGCTCTGTGGGAAGGATGAGTCCTGCCCGGTTCTCAGGCAGCCCACCAAGGTACATGTCGCCTTCCAGATCTAGGATCTCGCTCTCCCCACTAGCAGTGAACGGGGTGCGTCTGCTGTTCACTGATATAGTACCTAAATGAGGATAAGAAGACAACACTTTGACTTACAGCCTCAGTCTAGTTCATTTTTTTCCAATAATTGAGTGAGGTTTAAGGTTCAGCACAGGGAAGTGAAGATTCCTTCCTACCCAAATGCACTCCTAACAGAGACATTGTCTCCCATACAGCTCCCTCTCCTCTTGAACCACAGGCCATAAGTACTTCCATGCAGTGACTGATTTTCATGTGTCTGTATCCCAACTTGCATTATAGGGTCACAAGCATAACAATGCAATGGCTAAATAATAACATGTAAAAACTGAGCATTATTCAATGGCATTCATCCAGCAAAGCAAAGACTTACTAAGAACATACAGGAGTTCCATGGTATCAGGACTGGAGAGAAAAAAGATAAGTAAAAGCGTATTAATTCACACTACATAGCTCTTCCAGAAAACACTTCATCAGTACCTCCAAAGCTGGATCTGGATGATGGAACTAAACAGACCCTCATCAAGTTTGTAGATTACATCAAATTGAGGAGAGTGGTTGATGCACTGGAGGAAGCACAGGGCTACCATTCAGATAAACCTTTACAAGGTGGAGGAAAGGACTGATAGAAATATTTGATGTAAATCAACAACAATATATACAAAGTCCCACACCTGAGGCAGAATAATCTCACATGTAAGTACAGGCTGGAGACCAGCTGGCTAAGGAGCAACTGTGCAGAAAAGGACCTGGGGATATGGTGGACAACAATTTGAACATGAGTCAGCAATGTGCCCTTACAGTGACAATATACACTGATCACAGTTTGCAGCAAGGGAAACTCCAGCTCCATAGAACGGAACATTTTTCACCATGAAGGTGGTCAAACATGGGAACCCAAACCTCAGAGAGGTCGTGGAACCACCATCCTGAAGGCATTCAAAGCACAACTGGACATGACCCTGAAGAAAGTCTAGATTTCAGCAGAGTTTGGACTAGAAATCTCCAGAAGTTTGTTCCAAAATAAATTATTCTGTGGTTTTACAAAGAAAGTTAGGCATTCTAACTTCCATTTTACAAACAAGAAAACTGAGATAGAGAAAGGTAAAGGTTATCTCTGAAGAACAGTTATTATTAAAACTGTAGTAGCTTCCATACGCTCCAAGCAAGATGTGAGCATACTGCACTGAGGCCATTACCATGCATTTCAAGAAATTGTCCCAGCACATAAAATAGTCAGAATACATAATACAGAAACACAATCAGAACACATGAAACAGGTGCAGAGAAACAAAGTGACTTGTTTAAGGTCAGACAGTGTATCCAAAGAAAAACAAGGAATCTAACATAGGTCTCTCACATCCCAGAGCAGCGTACTCTCCAGAAGAGCGTTCATCAGCTTTTGTGATAGGGACATCTGCCCACCAGACATTCAGTTAAAAATCAGCAATTCACTCTCCCTAGCTATAAATCATCACATCTAATTGCTTTGTCATTAAGATAGTCTGTTCTCAGAGACAACTATCCAAGCTTTAAGATTAATTCCACATCATTGCATTTTTATCATACACCCCTACGATAAGGTGGGAGACTGTAGTTAATAGAGTTAGCTCTATTTTGTGTCTCTGTGAGAAAGTGCAGTTGGGATACATGCTTTTTCTTCAGTTGTAATAGGTGTCTTCTTAGGGAACTGCACGTATGACACAGACACAAGGTTTTTCATGTGTGTGATGTTCAGTGATAATTTAGGAATAATGTCAGAGGCAGCAAAGTGCCAGAAGCAACAGAGGCGTTACAAATTAAAGGCTGAAAGGGAATCACGGTTATTTGATGAATCATTTTGTAAAAACAAGCTGCAGCACTGCAGACGTTTTCCCTTTTACAAAGGAAGAAACGGGAAGATGTGACAATATGCCTACAGTCGTAAAGACAGCATGTCACAGAGCCACAGGATCACAGTCCCCTTTCCAGCCTCTCGGTTGTTACTCCTCAAAAGCAGAACGTAGAGCACACGTTACTCAAAAGACTAGAACGAACCAAAATACTGGAGGGCTGAGGTCCACACAGCTGCTACTATGGAGAAAACAAACATCACCTGCAAAAGCCACAAAGGTAAAGAAACCCCCCAAAACAGAAGAAATACTGGATACCAAGGAGAGGTGTAAAACCTGGAGAAACACCATGAGATTATGAAAGGAAATAGGCTAGACAGCAGCCTAAAACTTTCTGCCAGTGTTTTGTACACTGCAACTGATCTTGTAAGGAGATTATACTAGCTTGGATGCACAGCACTTTTAAGACCAAGCTGCTGAGATAGAGAAATTCTGAATTAACCCTAGGAAGGAGCAGTCACATGAGCTGACATCTTGCCCCCCAAATCCCATGTTTGCAACTCTGTTTCAGTAGATCAAATCCCATCTTGGGAAATCAGAAGCATCTAAGCATCTCCTTTCCAGTCCCTTAGGCACTTCATGCAGGGCTAAAGAACAAACAGAACAAAAGATCCCAGCTACTGAGAGCAGAGCCGGTATACAAAGCAGTGCACTGATGCAACCATAGACCAGACCTTCCAGTAAGATTTTTAGTGTCTGTGTGGGCGGGTCAACATGTGTGTTTTATAGCAGATGACAAGTCAAAAGTATTGTCTTGTGTAACATGCTCACTGTTCCCAGCTAGAAACTGTGACAGGTTTCATGGACACTTTGTAGGAGCTTTCCCCAAGGACAGAAAGGTTACAGGACACTAGGTGTCCATGTCCATGCTGTCAGCTTCTGCCAGAGGAGAGAGAAAGAACAGCTTTTGTTACTCTGGCAGCCAACACAGACCAAAGCATACACAAAGCCTAAGGGGACTAGAGGTGCCAGAGGTTATTTGAGCACCGCTGCCATGCTTCCCCAGCATTTGCGCTCCTGCCTCAGTACATTACAGCAGTGAATATTTTGATTTTTAGGCTATTTTACCAAGCTCAGTAGAGCCTGAAGTTTTGGACTGTTACAGAAATGGGAAGGAGGGGAGAGATGATACCTAATAAAGGTCTGGCTGCTTTAGTAATGAGAATCAGAACCTCAAGGTCACTATCACATTAAACCCAAATGTCTGTTTTGTAGCCTCCATTAAGTAAGTTCATTAGTTCAGTTTCTAGATGACAGGCATTCATTAGGGAAAAAAAGTAAAAAAAACCTCCAAGGTGTAACTGTTCTCTGGTCTGCACATGGGAGAAAAGTCAAGGACTAAACAAGAAGAGATCCTGAACTTCCTTCTCATACCTACCAAAAGTACCATTGGATAAGAGTGGTTGATGCTTGCTAAAGGTATGGTGTGAAGAAATCAGTGCCTGTATCCTGGTTTTCTGGGGAGACAAGATATCAGTCACTAGAACCATTAACCCAGTACTCCTTGTCAGCAGAAAACGCAATCAAAAAAAGAGAGGACAAGAACATACAAATGCGTTCATTCTTGTTGAGCAAAGTGCTTTTAATTCAAAAATCTGTTATCTCTAAACAGTGTCCAGAACATCACAAACCTCCTTGCCAAGCGACAAACAAGTCAGTCCTACAGTCTCATCCACCAAGCAGCAATGCCATCTGTCACACCCTCCTAGTCCAAATGAACATGTGTCCCTCTTCCAAGGTTTTTACGAACTTTCTTAGCAAAGAGCTTAGTGTCATTTCTGTTTCTTCTCCTTCTGCAGCTGCCTCTCCAGGGACCAGACAGTCCCCAAGTGAGCAAGCAAAACTGAAGGCAGTACTGAATGCAACTAATTGAGTTTATCCTTGGAAGTTAATTAAACTTTAGCAATTCTAAAGAAATCAAAGCTCTATTTATTTATGGTTTCCTTTATAAAATGTTCCTATCCATGTCTTTAGGAGATAGAAATATACAACCATACATATTAAGTCCTAGTAGAGCACCATGCCAAATACAAAGAAACTCCTCACATCATCAAAGAAAAAACTAGCTTCAGGCAAAGACCTGTTCAAACGGCTAGGCTTTGCATGGAATCTAACAGTCAGCTCTTTTGAAAACTCAAGGGAAGCAAATTCTAGCACTGCGTTCTCTCTACTGATGGTGTTCAGCAACCGGAAACATAAAATTAGGGACCTAAAGCTATCTTCTGTAGATCACCAGACAAATCCCAAATCCAACTGCAAATGTAAGCAAAATTCCCTTTGAAGGGATATACAGTCAGGATTTGAGAACCCAACGGTTCAGGTAGAATTCAAGTACAATTGTTCACATATTCTCAAGATGAAGTTACAGTATTTGATCATTTTGTTTCCTTACACAATTTCAGAGTACATCATGAGAATGTTAGCATGATAGCCAGCATTAACAAACAAAATACCTCTTGGTAATTGCATAGTATTAGAAATAAACTAAACCACATTTTTTAAAATGAGAAGCTGTGAGGAAAAGAAGAAACATCCACTGAATGCCAACTCAGATATTAAAACAAGAATTTGGCATCCAAGAGAGAGTAAAGAAACCTGACTGAAAACTACAAGATACTAATTAATAGGATAAAAATGTTGATTTGTTGCCATAATTCTGCCACTGGTTGTGCCCATTACTTTTATTTTCCTTGTGACAAGATCCCAAACCCCTGTTCTTTAAAGACACAAGATCCAGAAGAAAATAGTAATGTTAGGTCACAGCAATAAGGTTTCATTTGGTTTCTACTAAGTTTCTTTTTGAACAAAACCCCAAAGTCGATCAGTGATAATTTCTCAAACCAAGAACTAAATAATAATGGTGAAAGGCCTTAAACCTTACTATGACCTACAAAGAAGTCATCAGTATAATCATGTATCTAATTGCAAAGATAGGTCCAGAATATCTAAAGACTGTGAATAAAACATTAATAGACTGTCTGTGATGTGCTATCTGAAGTTCACACCAAACATTTAATGAAAACCTAGCTATTCACATCTTTGCTTTGCTGGATAAACATCACTGGGGTAACACTAAGTTTTTGTAAGGAAGTGACTCATATCTAAGAGGTTTTGAAGGTTCTGAGAATTAATACACAGCCTTAGGTTTGGATCTGAATGATGAATCTGCTTAAGAAAAAGTCATCGCTCTACCTGATCTTCCATCTCGTTGAATATCCACATGATACCACTCTCCATCATTGGCTTTCTTCTGGGTGGCCTTGACTTTAATGGTCCCAGAGCCCATGTCTAGCAGCAAGTAGAGGTTCCCATCTAGAAGTTCAACTGCAAAGAAGTCTACCTTTGTATTTTTCTGGCTCCTGGCATCTTTCCTTTCCTGAGGCTTGCCATGGGTGAAAAGGATCAGTCCATTGGGTTCAGTGGTTCGGAAATCAAATGAGATGGAGCCCATCCTTTTGGTATTCCATTTAGGCAGACTAATATAGGCCTCAGGCGTCTCAAAGCTGATGGGATCCAGTGTAGCTACATTCTCACATACGAATTTCACTTCCCCGTAGATCTTCATCTTAGTATCACCAATCCGTGCCAAGCGAGACAGCTCCAGACGAATGTCGTTATTCTTATAAACAACCTGCCAGACACAAGGAAAAATATCATACATCAATCCTGCACACAGTACAAATACCCAAATTACTTTCAGCCATGGGAGACAAACTTCTCTCAAAAGGCAGTGAGGAGCAGAAAGAAGACCATGCAAGAGTCTGACATGATGACAGAGGGAGAGAGCACAACCAGGAGTGTCTGTAGAAGTGACAGCAACATGTACTTTGCGATGACTATAGATCAGATAAGCAGGCAGAAGAGAACATTTAAGGGAAGGACAGTGAGAACAATTAACTCTACCACAGGCCCACTCTGCTGTAAAATCTTTTGTACATAAAATACAGTGTGTGTCTGCTATCATGCTGTTATATTTGCATAAATCCCATACAAAATACATAACAAAGTATAACCCCCATGTCCATCTCTGCTAGCCACAGCAGGGAACTCTGTACCACCACTGTCATTTCTCTATTATTCTTATAAGACCATTTAACTATTAGGAGAGAGAGGCAAAAAAAATTTAAGCAAGTTGCTGTGAACTGTTGGTGATTGCCCTGTGGCTCCTACAGAGTTACAAGAAAAAGTAAACAAAGACTTTTAAATTTCTCTGACCAAGAAATCTTATATCACTACAGACACAAACTTGTTATGGAGATATCTGCATAGCTTACCCTCACTTCAAGAAACCTATGCTCTCTGTGTTAACCCATAAAAGCCTGTACATATCCAGTACCCGGACTCTTACCCTCTCTAGGTTAAGGACGAGAACTCTAGACTCTGTTGCTATATGGATGGAAATTAGCCAGCACTCCCAAGCAGGCAAGCACTCCTGAGCACGCCTGACTTGCTCAGGAGTCCAAACCTCCCACCCTTCCCTTTCTTACAGCTGCAGAATTAATTCTTTGCAAAGAGGACTCCTCTCTGCCCTGTGCCATTCTCACAGAGGCAGGGACTAGAGAAGGCACAAAACTGAAATATTTGTAAACTGTACTCCCTGTCAACCACCTTCCATGCTTCCTAAATCCAGAGCTAGCACATACCGTGAGCAAAAGCATTTCCACAACTAGTGCAATTTTGATTGAATTCATGTTCTGTGACACTAGTGAAGACTCTGATTTCTTCTAAGGAGCTATCATTTTTAAATACTTTGTGTGTATTATGTATAGCATATATGTACACACATATTTGATTTCTGCTTCTGAAATGCTAGCAGGATGAGCTGTCAGCAATTTGCTATGAAGAGAGAAGGGAAAGGAGATATACATTGTTAATTCTACAAATAGGACAGGAAAGTCAGAGAAATGAGTGCACAGTAAATATTAAAGGCAAACAAGAGAGAGAATGAGGGATAAGCTTCTAAAGTAGGTGACTTCAGGATGAAAAATATATGAAATCACAATTCAACACATTTGTAGCAAGTGAGGAATTTCCAGTTTTCACTAAGCGTTAAAGGAGATTTTCCCCAGTGCAGCCAGCACAGCATCAGATTTTCCTGTTGCAAATGCAAAACACCCTACGCCAGAGTGAAAGGAGAAGTCAGCTGTTAATTCCTATTTGGAGTCACGGCACAAAGCTGTAGTTCCTCCCAGCAGAGGACAGTATTGACCCACAATAGCTTGTTTTGCTCCAATTTCCAATAAGCACTCTGCCCTCACAGCAACTTCAAAAACATCAAGTCTATAAATAATCTGCAACAGGAATAAAATATATTTCCAATTTGTGGGACTGTAGTAGTTTCATTCTATGGATTAACCATGTCAAATGCTCTCACTAGACAGACCATACGCCTCCTTCCAGTGACTCAGCAAGGTTGTGCATTACAGCCTCCCCTTCTTGCCAGACAATGAGGTGCACCTCAGCCAGACACTAGTTCTGAGCACTGCATGCAGTCCTGTCTCTGCATCTCAAGGAAACAAGGGAACTGAAGGCACAGAGGAAAATAAATAGAACAATTAAGAGGATGGAGCAGGATGCTTTATGAGGATAGCCTGAAAAGGCCAGAGCTCCTATATTTGGAGAGGACTAAGAAAAAAATATGATTGAAGTCTACCAAAGATGGAGAAAGTTACTGTAGAACTGCTCTTTTACAAATTCAGCAATAACAGAACTAGATACATTCGCTGAAACTTGTAGGATATCAGTTTAAAACCGATTTTTAGAGGTGCTTGTTTACATAGAGGGTAGTGAATTTCTGGAACGTGCTGCCACAGGTCATGGAAACAGAGAGCATCAGCAGGCTCAAAAAGAACCAGAAAGATAAATGAACATCAAGTCCACAAACTGATATTAAAGGGAAAAGGAAGGGACAGGGCTTCTAACAAACCTAATCCAATAGCACGGGATGCTGTGGGAGTGTAAGGGGAATGCACCACTGATAGGAGCCATGCTCACATGCTCTCCCTAAATAGCACTTGCACCTGCCACTATTGGAGGCAGAATACTGGGTAAATAGATGGACTGTTCTTCAGGTCTACTAGGGCTTTTCTCATGTTCTTAATGAATCTACTGGTATAGTAGGTTGTACACAGTCTACTCCTTGTCCCACTGCAGGAACAGTCTGGGAAAGGTGGTAATTGGAAATGGGTTCCTGTGGGCTGAGTCCTTCTGCCAGCTCATACCTATGGGACTCCCTGACCGGTACAACTTTGGTACAATGCTGCATTTTTCTTTTCACCTCAGTATGGAGTTGCTTTGGCGGGCAAAAGAATGCCAGGTCTGAATGAATTGTGACTTTAATAATCCTAACATAGGAGAACTGCCTTTATAGGATACTACTAACAGTCGCTCAAACCAATAGTCCTCTAAACCGTATCTTGACCCAGACTTTCCACATATGAGAGGAGCAGAAAGGCAGCAGAATACCCTATATATGATTGATGGCTGGTTCTGGGTTGTATCTAGCTATGACTCAGTGATCTGCTTTCAGCAACCTCTGCAGGTTGCTGGTAGAGGGAATATGATGACAAACATGTAAACAGCTTCCAACTCTCAGCTGAGCCACATACAGGTTACATCTCCCCCTTTGACATATTTGATATGTGAGTAACAATTCCCGTCTCTTCTGGGGAAACATAGAGGGTCTGCCTCTGGGTTTATTTGGGGTTTGCTGCAGACTGCTTTGTATTTCATTAGTCATACCAATACTGCAGCTGGAGAATCCTTGAGACAGAAGACTTTCAAAGCGTCTAGAGAAAATGACATGGAGTTAGCTGTAACCCAGAAAGTCACAAGCAATGGAGGATCTGAGAGCAAGTTTGAAAGGACGGACCAAGAAAGCAAACACAAAGGAAGACTTGAGGAAGAGGAGAAAAAGTGTTGAATAGATACAAGAGTTCTGAATTCAATATTTTCAAAAGAACAGATCCACCCTAATCTGAATCTCTTATTATTCAGGTGTTTGTTGTTCTATGTTATTTTCTTTTAAAAAAAACCAAACCCACAACCTAGCTTGAGAAATTTAGAAAGCACTTGTGTTTAAGTACAAGTATTCACATAGCTGACTTGAAGTATCATTGACAGCCACATTTGGACATCAAGACCTTGATGTATGATCAGGTACACCAGAACTCTCAGCACTATAAACAAAAGAATAAAAATTATCCTTGAGCGTAAAACCAAGGTGAATCCTGAGCAGGAACAGAGAGACAACAGCATCTCTGGCTTGGGCAATGAAACACTAAGGCAGCTTCTGATATCCGCAGTTCAATTGTCAAACCAAAGGTTCAAGAATGAAAAAAAGGAATATAATTAAATGACTGGAATGCATGTCCCATAGTGAAGAACATTCAAATTCAGTCTGTTTAATAGGTAGAGGTTAAAGAGTGATTTGATTACAATCTATGAGTACCTGTGCAGAAAATGGAATTTAGCAATAGAGGGCTCTTCAATCCATGTGACAAAAGAATAATGGGATCCAGGGGCTAGAAATTGAAGTTAGAGAAATTCACATTTTAAAATATTGTGGCTTATTTTTACATGAGGGTAATTTGCTATTGAAATAATTTACTACAGGTTATGGTGTGTTCTCTGCTACTGGCAAACTTTAAATTAAAATAGTATCTTGTTTTCTCTAAAAGACATAGTGACACAGGAATTAATTATATAGCAAATCAGCCCAGATTATCATAATGGCTCTTTCTGGCCTCATAACCTATGAATCTTTGTGCTTTAATGAAATCAACAGATGCTTCAGTGCAGTTTTCCAGGACAGATGAAACACATCCTTCCCAAATGTTGAAACTGTATGGTGAAGGAGAAGATGCTTGTGTCAGTTCCAGACTGGCTTGCCACCAGTGCTTTCAGTGAGGCTTTTTTATCTGTTTGTGATCCTACTTTGCAACCTACCATTAAAAAGGAAGGCAAGTAAAAAGTCTAGGCCAAAAAACTTGGTTCTATGGTTCTAAATGTATGAGCTTGAAGAACTAGCTGCTTAGAGTCACCTGCTGCAAGCCAGAGAAGAAACGTTTTCATGTTTCACTGAGGAAGTTATCTGCCAGCAGTAGAACCTATCATCTGCATAGCACTTCCTACCTCTTAGTCTCATTTTATGAGCAACCTCTGAACTAACTTGAGGATATAGCAAAATACTGATTGAAACCCACACTTCTAACTCCAAATGAGGCCATGATTGACTCAGAGAGCTGTCCCTCACTAGGACATAGTCTTCTAGTGCCACTTTGGGACATGGCTTCCATAACAACTTAAAAGTAAGCAAAGCAATGAAAGCAGTGCCCACAAATTTGTCCATTTTTGTCAGATAGCTTTCTGAACAAAGCCGATCTTGCCTGTTTAAACAGAGACAAGCTTGAGTTCATCCCGTGTCTGATACGTGCATCAGAGAAGGTCAAGGGGCCTAAGAGGGTCAAGGAGATGATTCCTGGTACAGACATACACATTTACGTTATAGGTATTCTGGGAAGGAAGGTAGAAAAGGGAAAGGGGAAGAAAATGACCAGCAAAAGTCATGCATGGAGCTTTTGAAAAGTAACCTTCATGCTTCCAATCTTAAAATCACTTTATATTCCAAAAATGAAATTAGAACAATTAAAAAAGTGGTTTTTCCTTTTCCATGAGGACTGCTTCTAAATACACTTTAACAGAGGAATATTTTGACTGTTCATTGCCTTTGTTTAATGAATTGGACCAGCACAGATAGATGGTCAGGGATGGGATAGTCCAGATACACACATTCTCTGATAATCAGCAGTAGAATTCCATGACAGCTGAGACATTTTGAGGGATAAAAAGATATACAGTAAATAAGGTTTCCTTTAAATCTGCTGAGAAAGAAGGGTTTGTTTTAAGCTGAGCTAAAACAAATTAGCAATCTAGTTTTGAGGTTTCTTAAAAATGGCAACTTTGCAATTCTGAAGCATTCAAGGAATTTCTCCAGCTAAACTTATAAGAAGCTTTACTCATGGGTTAATGAAAGCTCTAATCAGATGGCTTTTCACAATGATGAAAAGCGTCTCTCTGCAATCAAGTGAAGATGTAGATAGAGAAGGAGTAACAAGTGAGGAAAAATGATGTGTTAAACTTGGTCAGTAGCCAATATAAAAATTCCTCCCCAAGTTGGTGCTATAAAGCAAGAGACATGGTTTTTGGTACAGGCCAGACACAGGCATGCTCCAAAGAGGAATGGCCATTGAAAGCCTGGCGAATTAGAAGATGACCATCATGAAAAAGGGCAATAACCTGAAGGCTGTGTAAGTTTAGCTAGTTAGGAAAAGCACCTCTGAAGTTCAGCCAGCTTGTTCGCCTCCTGCATCCTTAGTATCACCAGTTGCTTTTTTCTGTCACAGGCTGCTCTCCTTCACCAACTGCCCATATCATTTCTCAGAAGGGCTAACGGTGAGACATTTAGCCTAGGGCCTTTCTAAGACTTGCTTAAAGGCACCTGCACTGAACCAGACAAGTTTCTGCAGCTTAATAAATTACAGTTTATCAGCTGGTTTACCAGGAGTATGTGTTTCTAGCCTGCCCTGACCAGTAAGCAGAAACAAACACACCAGCTGTGCTTTACTTCGTGTTCGGGACAAACTATGTATGAAGTGATTCAAGGCTTCAGCAATGGGTAACTAAAGCTGCTATACTTATTTAAAGAACTGTATGTGGACTGTACATACCTGGTCTAAACACATTTGATGGTTCACAGGAATAACAACTATATTCAGGTAATAAATTAACACAATAACCATTCACCACACTGAAGGAGTTAATTTACCTGTCATGAAAAACAATACATTGAACATTGATGATAAATAACTGAAATCAAGCAAATAAGACTCAAGTATGATTTGTGCTATGTTAACTGAAGTAATGCAATCCTACATTTCATCTGAATTATGCTTAACAAAGAACATGTGTTTACCCAGCTAAAAATAGGAATATGGCGAGTAGAACGCTTAAACTATACGGCAGAACTATTTCAAGCTTCCTTACAAAATTTTTTGCACCTTATAAATCAATTATACCTTCTGAATAACTTCAAGTTTTGTGGAAAAATCCAGAAGAGAAAAGACCTTGGTTTAGTTCCAGAAGACTTACAGGAAGATATGTAGAAGCACTCCCTGAAGTAGGATATAAGGAAAGAAAAAGAAAAGGGATTCGAGGTGCCAGTAAAAAAGGGCTGAAAAAGGCAGGGTGGAATTTCAACTGTTCTAGTGAGAATGTTGCCTTAACAGATACTGAGGACAGAGGACCCAGTACTTCACTGTGGTCACAACCATCCTTTAAGCCAAAAAATAAGCCCCTGCTTCTCATGAGAATTCAGGAAATCGGAGCGTGTTCACAGTTACTACAGAGTTAACACCAACCTAAATCATTCACAGGCTATCCCAGAGCAAGCTTAAACAGGTTAAGCCAGATCAAGGTCCATCTTGATGCCTTATCTTTCACCTTGGAATATACTGAGATAAAGATCAAACATTTCTACCTATGTCTTTTTGAAATAAGATCCAAGACAAAAATCTTAGATTTTTTGCCTTACAACCAACCATATACATGGATGAGAAAGAGATTCCAAACTTTAGGGGAAAAAAAGTTGCTTTACAGCTGTTTATTGAAGTTCTAATATGTGTCTAGACCTGTACAATATGTTTCCCTGCCGCTTCTTGAGTTAGCTATGAATATTGCTAAGCAACTAAAATATCATATGCTCTACAGCCTTATTTATTCTTGGTGTTGCTTTGCAGCATTCAAACTACAGAAAAGCAGAGTTGTGAAATGACCTACTTCTTGGATTCCTTCCTTTTAACAGGTAGCAATAAGGACAGAATTTATTCTGTCACATTGGTGGATTTCTGCATGCTCCATGCTGGGATATTCTGAGTGCTAATTCATTTGGTCTACTGTTGAAAAAAATCTTGATTTCAAAGGGAATAGCAGACCCCACAATTGCATCTTGAGACAAACATGATGTAAACATTACAAATTACATATTTATTTCTGAAAAAAGTTATGGCACTGTATAGAGGGTGGAGAAGCCTTTATAGTTGCAAGAAAAATGCTGCTGAAGAACTCTATATTAGGTTCAAAGACTAAAGTAATTTCCTCAGCTATCAAAAAGGCACTGCATAGGCAGCAATAGGATTAAGTAGAATTGGTTGTAGCATGGACTATGATTTGAGGATGAATGCTCTTTTGCAGTGGAAGCGTCAAGTCCTCTTCTTTCCTTGCTACAGAAACTTCAAGTTCTGCAATAAGTGAAGAAAGGGATCACAGGAAAGAAGGTATAGTTTCTGGATTTCTTAAAATACCACTTTTCCATAGATTTTCTAAGCAATGGCAAGAAAGCCACCTAAACTCAGTATTTGCAAAAATACATTCCTCATATCATGGTGGCCAACTTGAGGTCATGGAATTTTGCAGGAGGAGTCTGGAGAATCATTGAAATGCTCTTGATCCAAGATTTCAGATCAAGAAGTATGGTTATCCTCATCTCAGGACATGACTTACCACTGTGTAACCAAACCTCACTAAAAATACATGTATGGTATATCAAAAAGGAGATATTGGCTGCCCACTAAATTGTCTGACACCACCAGTGAATACTGACAAACTGACGGAGCATCTCTAACTCTGTCGTCACCCACCCTTCAAGTCCTCACACTCAGGTGTCGAGCAGTGGGCAACAGCACAGACAGTCCCAGTTGTGGGAGCTGAGTGAGTCTTCAGCCAAAAGCTATAAGTGAAGACAAGGAGAGATTTTGTCTTTACTGTTAAAGCTCAAAGAAATGCTCTGAGAAATTAGACTTAGATTTTTCAGTCTGTTCCTAAGAACTAGCTGATACCTGTTAATATTTAGGTGAAAAAGTAACTGACTGATATTTGACAGTAGCAGAGTTCACCTTTGTGTCATGGCAAAGCATTTAAGGCATTTCACTGTGGATTCAGGTGCACAAACTTGAACTTCCCTCTTGCTTCATGATCTATTCAAGCTCCATTTGGCCTAGTAACAGAGAAGAATAAAAGCTGCAGGATAGTGAAGCCAAGACAGCCAACTATGATGCTCCTTACTTGTGCCACAGGCAGACATCATGCTAGCCCTGAAAAGCAACTTGTATCTGGAGACACGTCCAAGGTACAAGAAGGGCATAGAGGAGATATGTCAGCATTTTACAAATATTAAATAATGAGGAAATTCTATGTTGTACGCTGAGTCTGTATAGCGCAGAGTTAAAAAAATACAGAAGAAAGAAACAATTAATAGCTACACTTGGAAAATCATTCATTGAGTGGATTAAATGAAGCCTCCTGGAAAGTATGGAGACATAGGAGGAGACAGTGCTATACTCTGCTGGAGATCATGTCCAGTCTGGAGAACTGCACTTCAAAAAAGGAGTGGGACTACTGGAAAGAGTCCTGAGGAGAGCAATGAGAATAACCAGAGGTCTAGAAAAATAAAAGAAAGATTGAAAGTATTGCTTCTTTTTAACATAAAGAAAACAGCAAGGAGACATAACAGTGTTCAAATATAAAAAGGTTGCTACAAAGCAGAAAGGAACAATCTGTTCTTGTATCTATGCTGAAAAGGACAAGAAATAATGGGCAAAAATTACAGCAAGAAAGTGTTAGAATTGATGTTAGGAAGAGCTTTTCTAATTTAAGAACAGTGAAGCACTGGAAGAGATTGTCTGAGGAGCAACCATCACTGGAGACCTTTAATTACAGGTTAAACAAATTGCCGTCAGAACTCACATAGATATCATTGATTTTGTCTTCGGACAGTGAAAACAGAAAGGATTAACTTCCCATGGTCCGTTACAGTTTTTTTTTTTATATGATTCGGGGCGGGCGTGAGGAGCCAGGGCGGGATATGAGAAAGGGGAAATTACTGTGTAGCTAAAGACTTTCCTACTGTTCAGTGCACAGAAAGGAAGAATAAACCTTATGTTAACACAATTCTGATATTTCATAAATTTGAAGAGTTTAAATTTACAAATGAATTTCCTAGCTAATGAAGGTTTGACAGCTTTTTTAGAGTTAAAAAGAAGAATAAAAAAAGAAATCATCATCACAGAAGCTTATTTACCAGCATGCAGTAGTTGACTTCAATTACATTCAGTTCTGTATTGAGTCTATATAGACATTCACCAGTTACAGGATGCTCTGCTCCTCCCAAATGCATCCTGAAATCTCAGATTTGTCTAGCTAGCACAAGCTAAATCTGTCTAGCTTGGTTCAGTGATGAGTATGTGAGGAAACGATTACTGTCAAGTGTCTTAAGGATTTCATCTGAAAGGCAGAAAGGAATTATTTTAGGATGGCCCCATTGATCATTTAAGTCTTGAACCTTATTACACAAGACACTGAAAACAGTGTCAGACAATGACTTAGCAAATAACACTCCACTTAGCGATTTCATTGCATTTCAAACCCACCTAAGGTTGTGGAAGTACAAAAGACCTATCTCAGGAAATAGATCTGTTTAGTATGGCTGGGTGAATCTTTCCATTGGGATGGTTTTCTAACAGTTAATTCCATTTTCCTAACAGAAAATTAGCAATTAAATGCTTCACTTCAAGACGTTGTAACCCAAAGTGGCACGTTTAGTTTCATCAAACTTAAGAGAAAAGCATTTATATGAACTTAGCATAACATAAAACAGTATTTTCCAGGTATTTAATTTACTTTCCATAGCAGTCCCCTTTTTTACTTCTGCTCTGCACTCTCTAGGGAAATACTTTCACATGACACAATGTCAGTGTCCCCCCTGACATCAGAAGAGACACATGACTGGTTTTGCCACAAAGCAACTTGACCAAATACTCTGGCCCCTATATGAAAATGGGACACAAGGGCCCTACAGGACAGCTACCACATGGAACTGCACTAGATAGGAAAATACAGTTGTTCTTAAACTGGCTCCAGAGTATTTGGGATCAGCTCAATAATCAATATGAAACAATTTGATTCCAGGAATATCAGAGTGTTATATATGAATTCAATCCTGAAGTTTTGAGGGATTTCCATTTTAAAAAAGAAAATCTTACCAGCAGCAATGAAAACAAATGTGGGCTGGAGGATCCCCCTTTGGGACAGAAACTCTTCATTTCAGTCAGCTTTTAATTTCAGTAATAAATGTGTTTTAATGAGAACACCAATGTTTAAAGTCTTCTGTGAAAATACTGAACAGATATTGCTCACTTACAGGTATGCAGTTTTTCCCCACTACCTGTCTTCCCTAGCCAATATGCCTTGAGCCTGCTTCACGAGAGTATCCCTGGCAGACACAAGAAGGTAGTTCAGTCTCCATATGCCAGTAAAGCATTAGTCTCACTGCCTAGGCTTTCAATGTGCTGGGCAAATTGTGCCGGACAAATTGTGCCAACCTCAGTGGTGTTTTCTATGTTTTTGTCACTTGTCCAGCAAAAAACAAATGGAAAACATTTACCATTACATATGGGAAAGCGCATGCTGAAAAATGAGCATTGCTCAAATAATGATGCGATTAGAGCAACAGAGGAAGTATTTAGTGGATTTAGTACCATGTAGACTTAGTCCACAAACTTAAAGCGGTGTCACTGTCATAGCATGATGTCACTGTTTGTAGCCAGATGATAGCAGCTGCGGGTGCTGCATCCTGTCATGTGTTTCCCTCCCTCAGCCTTAGCACAAAGGTCACAGGGGCACTAGCATCTCCTTCCCTCTGCAATGGCAGCCAAAGTAAGAGGCATGCCTTCAGCTAGGCTCTCCTCTAGCGAGGGAGCAAAGACACTCTGGGTCTACTGACACTGTCTGTCATACTGCACTACACAGGTCTAGATGGACTGGGCAGGAGGAAGAGTACCTGTCTCCCTATGTCTAGACTTAAATACTACCAGTTTCTAAATTATTATTTTTTTTTAACGCCTCTCTTATTGCCCTGTGCAAAAATCTGCCAACATAAGCATCTCTCCAGGATCTCTTTGCTCATCTGTGTTCAAATTCCAAGGAATAGAACAAAGTTCAAACCCTCCACAGGTAGGACTCCCCAAACATTTATCTGCACTGGGTCTTACGTTGTACAAAAACAGGGAGATGAGCTAATTATTTGCTTGAATAATTGCTGGGCGAGACAGGGAATGTAATTAATTCCTTACCTACAAGAGAAATCAAGAGAAAAGTACTGGCATCTTATAACCCTAACTTGGTAACAGAAAATGAACCAGAAGCTCTTTTACATCTCTCTCCTACATGTATCTAAAAACTCTTTCAGTCGTAACCTCCAGCTCTACAGCTTCCAGCACCAACAAAGCGAAGCGGGTTGGTGGTGTTTGAGGCTGTGTCCCAGTTACTATGACGCCAAAGACTCTAATCCATCTATTCATTCAGAACCCACTCAGCTGCACTAGTCACAGCTTTAGTGCACAGCTCAACACTGTCTGGGACCAACAAAGGGAGGCTGGGAATGGCACAGCTCCACCTCACCAGGTCTCACCTGGCCTCCAGAGAAACCCTTGCAGACAAAACTGTTTTCCTAGCCCCCATCATCTTGGGGAACCATATTAAAACAGTGCAAAGAGCCCAGTGGCGCTGCCAGAGCCCACTGGGGCTGCTGGTAAAAATTTACCTTCATCCCTTGCCTTGATCTGGAAGCTGTGTGCATGGAGTGTAAGTCCAGCTGCTACTGGGGAATAAGAGGGGAGGGGGAGGTAGTCATTGCAGCCAGAATGCTGCCGCCACACTGAAAGAGCATGAAGGAAAGGAGTAAGAAAGAAAAGCAAAAAGAGTAAGAAAGAAAAGCAAAAAGAGTGACATTTTTCAGTAGAAGCACTGAAATGAGAAGCAGAAATAGAAGATAGCTGAGGGCCTAAGCACCCCACTCGGCACCAGATTACACTTCCTTCTCAAAGTAGGTGGCAATCAGGAGCAGCAAGAGCTCTTTGGTAGGGAGAGAGGTCAGGGCTGGAGTCGGCACTGAGCACTAGACAAAAGAGGCAGCTGATTAGCTGGTTCGTGGCACACCGGGCCCGATTCTGCAAAATGCAGAGAGCTCTCAATACTGTTTTGTCTCTGGACTGGGCTTATCACTATGTATTTTTTCCTTTAAAAAAAAAAAAAATAAAGGGGGAGGCAGGCTTTTCCCCAAAGGGAGCTGGAAAAAACATCTTTCCATTGTAGAAACATTTTCCATAACAAATTCCTACAGAGTATGTTTACTCTGTGAAAATTAGCATCTTGATGTTAACCCATTCTGCTGTCTCCCACTCCCCCATTAAGGGTCACTATCCACAATTTACAGAAAAAGAAAGCGAAACAGAGGGAACTGAATATTCTTGGCCAATTCATACAGCAAGTCAATAGATGGTCAGAAAGAATGTCTCTTCTTCCTAATTACTACACTGTGCCTAAAGGAAAAGCTGGAGGAAATGTTTTGGTGACACAGATCAACGTAAACAATCTGCTAACCTCTCTCAGTTTTAAATTCAAGAATATAAATATGAAATGGCAATAAGGTTTTCCCTCTGTTTACTTTTCCTACAATGCCATTTTAATGCATCCAGGCACAGGGTTCCCATCTCCTCTGTGTGAAGCCTGGTTTTACACTTAAGGGAGACTCACATCTAAGAAAGCTTATTTGATACAAGACAAATTTACAATCTTACATTTTTTCTGTTTTGTTCAGTACTATCTTACTGCTTAAGAAAGATCTATAGCAGATCTTAAGCAGAGCTATAGAGCTTACATTGTCCAAACACTAACAGGCAGAAAACAAAATCTGCCTTAGCCATTTTTTGGACAAAATTCTCCATTTAAATATTTTGATCTTTTCTGGTTAACCAGACTGCCCATCCACTTTTGTCATTCAAGCCCCAACAACCTTTCCATACCTTTACCGAGCACTGAGACACTACTGTGGCAGCAGCAAACAGTCTCAGAACAAGGTGAACTTCCATTTCTGGAGTCACCTTGTGGTGGTGCATTCTCACCCACACCTTTTTCTGGGCCTCGCTACGATTTCAGAAATCCATGCCTTAGCCTTTATGTAACGAGTTGGGTGATTAAGCACCCCTTGATCACACCAGAAACTCTCTCACAGCTAAGGACGGAAAAATACTAATTGTACCAGCAACATCTGTCGCCTGGTCAACGATGGGAATTTGATGAAATAGGTCTCAGTATGTCTTTTCTCTGAATATAAATGACACAGCAGGCCTTGGAGGCCTGAGCAAAGCAGGCCTCAGTACCTCCCTTATCCAAATCATAGCTCCAGTAGAAGATGGTGTCAGTGCTCACCCACTCAAATTCTAGTCATCAGTGAATTTCCATTCTGACCAAAGTAAACCATCTTGCAGACCTATAAACAGTGGTCCTAAAGCAAGACCCTTTGAGCTCGCCTGGACCGCAGCAGGCTGCGACCAGCATCTCCCTCAGAGTGGGATGCCTGTCAGAGCTCACGAACTTGAGAGTTCGTGAAGTTCAGAGAAGCGCTGCCAAAATCAGACAGGGAAGCCCGGGCCAAAAATCCTTCACCCCTCGAGACCCAACGGCCTTCACTCATTGAGAGAAGCCAAGGCATTAGAAGTGAGTATTTCACTGAACTTGAGGGAAATTTTTCTAATAGGTATACCTACCTTTATACACTTATTTATGTATATATTTATTTCCTTATGCATTTATTGTTTTATATACATATATCTTTATATATTTATTTCTTTACATATATAT
Source organism: Cariama cristata (assembly GCF_000690535.1). Lineage (NCBI taxonomy): Eukaryota > Metazoa > Chordata > Aves > Cariamiformes > Cariamidae > Cariama > Cariama cristata. The sequence goes on from NW_009635286.1 coordinate 138,256, forward strand.
GTTTATACTTATACTCCTTTAAACATATATATATCTCACACAGGCACACAAACACTGAGAATCGATCCAAACACCCTATAACAATATAAGCCGTTGCTATGATCATAGTACTTCACAGATGTTAAATTAGTTAATGATTGAGTGCTGTTAGATGGAAAGTGCTGCTAAATCCTACTGCTACCTACCTCACTCCTAAGATCTACTAGACATAAACTGTTGACCAAGTCTGGGACTAGGGGTAGATCCAGCCATATCTAGACTCCTCTCTGAGAAGGAGTTTAGAAAGCAAGGGGGTCTACTCTGAACCTCCTGACTCAATGGGAGGGTCTCCCTTACCCCTTCCCCTTTTACCCCCAGTCTCTGTGTAAACCACTCTAGCTTGATTTTAACCCTTTTTTCCCCTTCTTTCCTGTATACCTTTCTTTCATGTAGTAACAGAGTGAACACTGCCATCAAACTTCATTAAGTCACCTTTCTATCAATTCACATCAAAACCATTTCTGCCAATACCTTTGACAGTGATTCTTCAAGTAACCTTAAAACGACTCATTCGTGGCACACTTTTTTTGGAGGACAGGGTTGAGAAAGGGGCTCTGCTCTTGTTATTACCCAGACCATGTTGATCAGAACGATAGAAATGATTGTTTCATCTATGTGGCACTCTTAAAGAACTAAGCATTTCTCCTCTATGTCAGTTTTATCCTCCTTGCATAGAGCAAGCACTGCTGAAAAATCACAAAATACATAGAAACCAGTCAGCCATTCTTTTTCTAATATACCAGGAAAGCTTGACTGCATGTTATATTGGCCACTGAAGGAAAAAAAAAAGGAATAAGAGGAAATAGCTGACACAGTCACAAAACATTTAAAAAGTCCTGGAAGTAAGAACACATATGTATTCCTCAGTGCAGGACTGGTTGGTGATGTCTGGACGTGTAATTGACTTACATGTTATATTTGTTTGCCAATATGTACCTACGTACATTTGCATTTACACAAACATATCCATACACTGTGCATACATGCATAAGAAGGCATCTGTATTTACATATTCACATATAGACCTGAGCAATGGATCTCTGCACTGGTACCCACTAATGGCATATGTATGGGTTTATACATATCTGTAAACAGTACCTGTATGCATGCTACTATATATACATACATGTGTACACGTGTGCTCATCTCTCCACCTGTGATTCTTATGCAATGCACATGTTTTTCCAGGACAGTAAACTTACATGTGCTTATGATTAGCATTAGAAGAATGCACACTGTCTGCATGTGGATCCTGACATGCATCTGTTCTTATACAAGTGTGCTGCCAAAAAACTGCTTGTGATTCTGGTAACTGCTGTCCTTCTCTTACCCTGAAGGTAGCTCAGAAAGCAAGAGTGTATCTTTTTTATTAAACTCTCTATACAAGGATGGAGTTACCATCTCGTAGAGAAAAGACTGGTGCAAGTGAGATTACACCAGAATCCCTGCAACTACAAATTCAGCTTCTGCATATCCACACCTTCCAGTATCCTAGAAGTGAGATTTCAGTTCAGAAGATGCAACTAACTTTTCTGTACAAGACCTTGGACTGTGTGCTGAATGGGACTTAGCAGGAGCTAAAGAAATGCATGAAGGAGCATGCTTTTCTGTCACCTTGGCATGGTCAAACCTGAAAGGAGCATAGACAAGGGAGGAAGCAAAGAAAATTACAAGAGGGGCTTCTAAGTGGAGTTTTTCTAATATAAGTTGTCCTGGCTTGGGCATGTTCTTGCCGGCAGTCCTGTTCCAAGCCCAAATAACTCAATATCAGCCCTGATTGTTCTACTACTTTAAAGAAGAAAACAAGGGGGGGGGGGGAGGGAGAAAAAAAAAAACCACATCACAAAACAAAACCACAGCAACTGCATACAGAGCCCAGCATGCAGAATATAAAGAGGAAGATGCTGAAAAGTACATTGCTAGAGAATGCATGTTCAGCCCATGATGTGTCCCAGCATCACTGTGTCTTGCCATTCCCATGCAGGAATTGTTTTGCTTGGCTTGGGTCCTTCATACATAAGGTACTCAAAACGAGAGGATTAGTGATGATGATTACGGCACACTGAAAGTACTGTTGTTTTCTATACTGTACTATGCTCTTTTCTTCCTCTTTCTTCCCCTGGAGTACTACACTTTGAAAGGGCTGCATTTTTCAGCTACCTCACACTTCCCCATTTTGCTTTGGGAGTAATATAAATAGTAACAAAACCAGGCAAATTATTTCCCTAACTCCTCAGTCACTCTGTCAATAGAGTCCATATCGTTTTATAACACAATTCCCTTGCCCTTCAAAGTGCAAGTATCTCATACTGTTCGGGCACCCACAAGCCTGACACCTCTCACTGCAAACCCACTGTTTGCATGCAGGTTTATCAACAGGTTTTATAAGGGTAAGAATTATTTCCCAAGAGTTTCCAAAAGGAAAGATGGCTTGCAGACATCTGTCCAAGGTCCTGTTAGTCCCTCACAAAGCTGCAGAGAAGCCAAAAGTCCTGAACTGCTGTTTCTGTACTGTGCTACCAGGTAGTTTTGTCCTACCTAGTCTAACATGTCTCTTAAAGGTAGATCATCAACTTCTCGCCACATTCTTCCTTGCTTGTGTAGAGGTATTATACCTCAGAAAGTTAAACGCTTACATTACCTTGAAGCAAGAGAATAAACCCCCTTGCGTTAATCGCACCCTGCACGTTCCTGTAAGAAGTATAAGAGGCATAGTCACTACCTTCTAAAAACAGGTTTCATTTTCCCAGGCTGAACATAAAATCTATGCCAGTAATGGAACATTACTATTACATTATTACTATTGCTATGATTATAATTGATTATTACACATTAGAGACACCGGTGTGGTTGGGGATGCAAGGAGATAGTAAGTGGCAGTTGAAGGGATTTCTCCTACACAAAGAAGCACAAGAAATGAAGCATAAGAAGCATTCTCTACCACTTTCCAAAAACTTAGGACTGGAGGTTCATTCCAATGTTCTAGGATCTCTTGCATGAAAAAAATTAAGGGCAGCAAGAGGAAATATGTAAATAGGCATATTTTGCTTTAAGCCTTGCTTCTGATTTTATGGAAGGAGTGTTATTAATAAAGCTTTCCAGGTGCCAGAGAGAGACAGACTGAAGCAGCACACTGGGGAAAGGGCCACTGTCCAAAGTTTAAGTCCTAGCATGGCTGAACTACAACCCCTGTGAGACTTGGGGATACTGGAAGGCGGTCTTGACACCTAAGGTGGATTTTGGAAAAGGACAAGAAGGTTCAGTTTACTTATCACTTTGGTATGCATATAATAATACATACTCAGACACATTCTCATTTCAGTTCAGCCCAGTGCTAGATTACAGATTTAGGATCAAAGACTGTAAGTAACTCTCACACAATGGGAACCGTATCTAAGCTTTGCAAATAGTGACTATGAAAAGAGCGTGTGTGTGTCTTGGTGCATAACCAATTGAACATGAAATGCCTTTGTAAAGCAGTTGCTAAGAGGGCTAATGTGATTCTTCAGTGTCCAAGTAGGAAACTATCAAGAAAGAACAGACAAAAGACACAGACTACATACATAGTATTAGTGAAATCATGTAATAATACTGTGGCCTGTTATCTTGCCTGTGCTTTTAAAAAGATGTTAAAAAATTTCAAAGAGCACAGAAAAGTACTACAGTGATTTCAAGTTTCAGTCTTATACTATGCTAGGTGAGCTAACCAATGAATTCCATCTATTTCACCCAAAGGTAGGTTGCAAGCTGATCCAAATCAACATGCTACACGAACCTGCATGGGCAAAAGTCCTCTGACAGAGGAGGTCTGCTTTAATTTAGGAGACAAAAGCATGATCATATATGGTGGCTAGCCAAATCACAACTATTCAGTCTGGAAGTAATGTGCAATGTTTCCTAGTGATCTAATTAACCAATGAAGTCTTTAAATCATGCTAGGATGCATTAGTAGTTAAAAAAAAGTTATACCTTGATACAGAAGGCCATCAAAATGCCAAGAAGGCAATGGTTTGGTAAAAAGGTTCAGCTTATAAAATTTATGAAGTACGCAACAGACACTCTTTTTCTTCGTCAGATATAAATACATGAAGAACGTAAGTGCTTATATGACAAGAAGATTACAAAGTATTTTGCAATCCATGAGAACAAAAGAGGCTGTTGATCAGCTAGCAGGAATAAATATGCTTTATTTTTAATTTCACAGACCTGGGTCACTTGCTTCAAAGTCTTAAAAGAGCTGAATGAGGAGATTTCTGATCCATCGAGGTTTATTTTTAATCTTGGAATAACAGAAAGATAACAGAATAAAAGAATGATAATGTTGTGTGAATGTTTTAAAAAAAAAACAAACAGGACAAGATGTATAACCATAGACATGTTTAGCCTGCAGGAAACATCAACCCTGGAGGAAATAGCACAACAGCTTCTATCCGAAGTGCTTAATAAAAACATTAAAGGATAGGAATACAATACCTAATGTCATCAGACTTTCCCGTGTAAAAGAAGTTTCTGTCAAACAGACCTGATATAATTTCAATGACAACAGTAAAGGCACAGATGAAACATTTTTTTTAAGGCATTTGACTGAACACCAGAAGACAGCTCTGCTTAAATTAACAGCATACAAGAACAAAACAAGACATAATATTAGACAGATACATAGATAGTCCTCAGCTGATAAACCTCAAAAAGTAGTTGTCAGTGAGGTATCATTACTGAAAAGAGGCATTTCTAATGCACCGTAAAGATCCATATTTGATGCAAATGTATTAAATGTTTTATCAAATACCCAGAAGTAAATAAAAAAACGCTGAAGCTAATACTTGAAGGTAACACCAAGTTTGACAGAACACTAACTAACTTTAAAGACACAGCAGTCATACAGAGTGATCAACAGAGTGTGGAAGTCCAGGCCCTTTCAATCCAAGCAAGTCTTAAACCAGCTGAATACTAAAACATATAAGCTTATGAACACGGAAGATGGGCCACAAACTACAGAACAAGGAAAGGCAAGCTGCAGGGGAGCTGCGCTCTGCAAAGCTGCAACTTTGAAAACAATTTAGGAAACATCAGAGGAGAAAGTGTGAGTTTCCAGTAAAGCACTGTGCACAAAAGGGCCAGTTCAGTCTCAGGATATATGCCTAGAATCAGCAATACACAACAATGGTACGATATGCACTTAAACCCTAGGTATAATTCTAATGTCTACATTTTCTTAAAGAAAGGACTCTAAAAAATTGCAAAGAAAACATCAAGCAGCTTCAACATGATTTGAGAACTAGGAATAAATGCCTTACAGTAAACGACAAGGAACTCCATGTGTTTAGTTTTTCAAAAGACAGATAAAGAAGGGACTTGATTATAGTGAATAAGGGAAAACCACTGGATTTCTGAAGCATCTTTGTTGCAGTAGAAAACTGCATCACAAGAATCAACATTTGGGAGTTGCTGTCAGACAAATGCCAAACAGACACAAGGCCCAATTTCTTTTTAAAGTAGGGGGCAATTAAACATCACAACAACTTACCAAGGAAGGTAATAGATTGCCTTTTAATGCCTTCACACCAAGGCTGATTAAAACACAACTGCCCAAAAGAGGCCCAAAATTATTAGATTTAATGTAGGGGAAGTAGGAGAAATTGAGGTTTGATGTTTCTTGCTTATGAACACTCTGAAACTGTGAGTTAGTAGGGATAATTAGATAATCAACAGAAGGCAGAGCTAGCTGGGTATGGTCGTTCTTTTGGTCTTAAAAGTCTCTGACATTTTGAAACCCTTACATGCCACAAATCACTCAATTAGCACCAGGACAGATGACTGCAGATTCACTTTGAGTAGCAGGCATTTCTTTTCCACTGAGTTGAGCAACAGATCAGGAGTTACGTTTCCTGGTTTCTATTCCTGATCCTGTCACTTTTCTGTCGGATAACTTCTGACCATTTTTCTCACAATCTCTTAGTTGAGGAAGTCAGTAATTAATCACCTAAATAGTGCTAATACACCTCATTCCCCAAATAATAATTCTTTGCATTTTAGCTGCTTTTTATTTTTATTTATTTTTATTGTTAAGTCTCCAGTACCCAAATTGCAAAGAAACCCAGATGCAAGGAGAAGTCTTACTTGTCGTTAAGACATCTTTAGCAGCAGCAAATTGAACAGAGAAAATGACAAGCACAGTCCCATGGTGAATGGCTCTTTGTAGAAACACTTCCAAGTTAATACACTGAAGTGAACAGTAGCACTCCTGGCAGGAGCACATGGACACAGTGACCTGATAGGTGTTTACTATTTCTAATATCTATGATTCTCTGGAGTTTGTCCCAGTAGCATAGACTCCTTTCATCCCCTTTTTACACAGCATCCCTCTATCTTTTTGAAGGCAGTAAAAAAATTGTTCCTTGGTTTTTCAGTCTCCTGTAAAAGATAGCTCCACATAGATTCAGCACTTACAAAAAGGGCCCAGTTAGGCAGTAATGAACCTTCTTAACAGTTACTTTCACAGTTACAGCCACAGAGAAAGAAATACACATAATCATAACATGAACATTAGTCCTGGATGGAAAGATTCCTAAGCCCAAGTTAAAGCCTGGGAGCTGTCTGCTGCTGCCGCAGGCCATATTGACCTGGAGAGATTTCCCTACTGGAAATGCTCCCTCCAAGCCTTTATAGAATTCCCAATTCCATACATGGAAAGATCACTCAGTACTGAAAGGCAGATGCCTTTGCAACACAGGTCAGAGGCAGTTTTACAGCTCTGCTTGTTTATATCCTCATTTTGGATCAACTGTTTTGGAGGCCTTAATTATTACAAATTGTGAAAGAAGCCAACCTATCTTGCATTTGTCTGCAAACATCCAGGATTCCTCTAGCCCTCCTTATTGCTTTTTTTACTTAAAGCAACTTCCTCAAATGTAGGTTGCCTGACATGCATGTGAATGCTTGTTTTCACTCAAATGGGCATCATTACACCTCTGATCAACACATGGCACTCCAGCTTTCTCTGAACCCTTCTCTCTCTGTTCCTCCAGCTCCTCCTGCATGCAAATCTCCCTTCCACATCTACAGATTACTGCCTAATTTTGCACAAACCTGTATGTCAGACTTTATATCAAACTGACTCTCTGCTCCTCTGATATCCTGCGGCTCAGCTGCCTTCCCCCTCAGCTGTGTGCAAGCCTTCAAGAACATTATCTTGCTATGCAATACTTGCAATGAAGGGGTTATGTATATCACGGCCTCTGATGGGTTGTGGCACACTGTAGTTAATATAAGGCAAAGCAAATGAAATATCTACTTGAAAATACTACAGGGAGGCTAGAAATGGTGTAGCCACACCAGGAAATATTTAAACATAAAATGCTCCATATTACATTGGATCAGCATCCTGTATCTGAAAACCACCTCCTTAAACACCCAGGCAAGTCTAACAGAGCAGTTGTGTAGCAATACTCCCCTAAAACCATTTCACAGACTCCACTTGTGCGGAGCTGAAAGAGTCTGAATGCAGAAGTTGATATCTTTGTATTTTATATACCATCAAGGATTTTTTTCTGTGAGTTTTTCCAGTCACAAAAACATCCCATGGCAAGGATTTCCATGAGTTTACTTGCTGTCATATTTCTTTTTGTTTGTTCTGAAGCCTGTCCTGCCTCTGTTGTTTGATGCCACTTACCCCCTCTATTTAAAAAGAAACTGAATGACAGTTCCCTTTGATTCCTCTCCCACATCACACATGATTTTATGTCCCACTATCATATCCTTTCTTCACCAATTCTGTTATGAAGAGCCATAGTCTGTTTAGCCATTCCTTAGGTAGAAGTCCCTCTCATGACCTTTGATCATCTTTGTTGCCCTTCTCCCCTTTCTGAGGTTAAAAGGACAGAAAGACAGTGTCCAGTGTGGTTTTATTTAATGATATCATTACATTTTCTCTATTGTTCTCTATTCCTTTCCTAAAAATTTCTAATATTACATGCACTTATTTGACCAACATTGACTACTGAGCAAATATTTTCAAAGAATTCTTTACTGAAACAACATAATCAACTCAAAGCCCATCATTGCGTATGGAAAATTGGGATTATTTTCCCTCCCTCCCAACATATATACCTTAATTTGTATTTACATACATTTAATTTCATCTGCCATTTCTCTGTCCAGTCGTTCAGCATTACTAGGTTATTCTCTGCAGTTCTGCAGATAGTCCCCACCTGTACACTGTCATACTCTCAGCAAAGTGTATGCCTTCTCTGTCCACATCCCTTTCCATTTATAAGTCCACTAATGAATCTTCGGATCTCAGCATGGATAGCAGAGGTCTTCTCCACTAGGGCTTTCCCATGCGAAAACTGCCTGTTTAGTCCTATATTCTGTTTTTCCCCTTCCAAACTGTTCTTCCTCTGTGCAGGAACCTGCTTTCTTTGCCCATTGCTGTTTTAATTCGTGAAGAGCCTTTTGGTGAGGCATCTCACTGACAGACTTTTGAAAGGTAGGTTACATTTACTAAAACTCTCCTATCTACACACTTACTGAGGCCTCAATAAATTCAAGGAAGCTCCAGGTTCCCACAGTTAAAATACAGTGCCAACACTATTTGTAAGTCCTTAGCACCACCATCAAAGTTCATCTGCTGCACTCCAAATAAGTGGAGTCTGTGATATGCTTTTTGGGGAGTATTGCTACATGGGTGCTCTGTTAGACTTGCCTGGGTATTTGAGAAGGCAGTTTTCAGATATAGGCCTTTGACACGGTCCCCCACAACATCCTTCTCTCTGAATTGGAGAGACACGGATTTGATAGATGGACTGTTTGATGGGAGAGGAATTGGTTGGATGGTCGCAGCCAGAGGGTAGTGATCAACAGCTACGGAGACTGGTGATGAATGGTGTCCCTCAAGGTTCTGTACTGCGACCAGTACTGCTTAATATCTTCATCAATGACATAGACAGTGGGATTGAGTGCACCCTCAGCAAGTTTGCAGGTGACACCAAGTTGAGGGGTGCAGCTGACACACCAGAGGGACCTGGACAAGCTCAAGAAGTGGGCACACGTGAACCTCATGAGCTTCAACAAGGCCAAGTGCAAGGTCCTGCACATGGGTTGGGGGAAGCCCCAGTATCAATACAGGTTGGGGGATGAAGAGATTGAGAGCAGCCCTGTGGAAGAGGACTTGGGGGTACTGGTGGATGAAGAGTTGAACATGAGCCAGCAACAAGTGCTCGCAGCCCAGAAAGCCAACCATATCCTGGGCAGCATCAAAAGAAGTGTGACTAGCATGTCAAGGGAGGTGATTCTCCCCTTCTACTCCACTCTTGGGAGACACCCCCCCCTGCAGTACTGCCTTCAGCTCTGGGGCCCCCAACACAAGAAGAACATGGACCTGTTGGAGCGAGTCCAGAGGAAGGCCACAAAAATGACCAGAGGGCTGGAGCACCTCTCCCATGAAGACAGGCTGAGAGAGTTGGGGTTGTTCAGCCTGGAGAAGAGAAGGTTCCGGGGAGACCTTATAGCAGCCTTTTAATACTTAAAGGGGGTTTATAAGAAACAGGCCTTAGCAGGGCCTGTTGCAAGAAGACAAAGGATAATGGTTTTAAACTAGAAGGGTATGTTTAGACTTGACATAAGGAAGAAATTTTTTACAATTAAGATGGTGAAACACTGGAACAGGTTGCCCGGAGAGGTGGTAGATGCCCCATCCCTGGACACATTCAAGGTCAGGTTGGATGGGGCTCTGAGCAACCTCATCTAGTTGAAGATATCCCTGCTCATTGCAGAGGGGTTGGACTAGATGACCTTTAAAGGTCTCTTCCAACCCAAACTATTCTATGATTCTGTCATTCTTACTAAAAGGTGTCCTCATACAAACAAGTCTTTCTCATAAGCTCCAGTTGCAAAACCAAAGAGGACATCAACACTTGTTTGCCATCCTCTGCTGGATGCACTGGCAAATCCAGCCTCCAGGAGGAACAGGGAAACAGAGCTGGAATCAAGTTTTTAAAAACCAGCTGTGGTTTCCACACAGACCCAAAACTCCTAAGGAGGGATAAAAGAAGTGATTTAGAAAATGCACTCAATGTCAAAGCTGTCATTTGAATTATTAATGTGTTAACGTATAGGGTTTATGTAAAGCTCACAATAAGATGAAAGTTATTAACCTAATAAATTACATGCATAATTAATTTCTCCTGTGATATATGATTTGTGAAGTTCTAACAAAATATGTCACAGAGGTTGTAAACAGGAAAACTAGCCTGAAGTCAAAAGAGCTAAGCATATATTAATTAAGAGAATATACTAGAAATACATATTAAGAAAAAAAGAGAGAAGAAGACAGAGGAAGCGACAACGTTGCATTTCTATGTGATGTCCTAGTGTGCAGTCATGAATAATAGGAAGCAAGCTCAGACAAGGAGAAAGAAGCAGGCACACCAAGCTCGGATAAAGGAGAATGGAGCCATTCAGTGTTCTTGTTATCTCAGATGAAGGCAACTTCAGGACAAATCAGTCCTAGAATATAAACCAGGGAAACAGCATCAAGTACTCAGCTGACAGCTTGCCTGGTTAGCTGAACACTGAAGCTGCTGAAGAAGAACTGATTCTTAAATATGAGAACAGCATACACTTTCCTTGAGCTTTGCTTTGTAACCAAGTTTAATATTGTAATTGATTGTTTAACCATTACCTGTATAGAATAAATGAACTGGACATCCCCAATAACAGCTTCTACTTGAGAAAGATGACAAACACAGCAGTCTTGGCCTTTAGGAGTGACAAGTCACAAGGATCATGGTTTGTCAAACTCTTGAGAAAGTTTTCTTCTGTGTTACAGGTGGTTTTCTTTACAGTTCTTTACACCTGCAAGATGGGTGATGTGACAGCCCCTCCTTTGGCTAGGAACATCCTTTGGGAGGCTACAACTAACATCCTATTTAGTCAGTGGCCATAAAGGGTTTTAGGGCAGCTGCAGAAACCCAACTGTGGTCACATCATCAGTATCAGGAGGACAGATTTCACTCTAGCATCTCGCTGGTCTTCTCAAGAAAAATTGCGGTTTTGAAGACAACCATAAAACAAGTAACAGAGTGTGAACAGATCTTCTTAACTGTCTGATTTGTTGGGAAGATGTCCTAGCATTGCCAAAGTTGAAGCGTAGATTGAAATCCATATCAGAGGTCTGAGAGAGAACTGGCACCTACATAAACCAGAATAGCCACCTCTTCTCCTACCCACTCAGATAACAGCCATATTGAGCTCATATTAGCTAAAAGCCTCCAAGTACCAAGCCTTTCAGGTTCTGCCGCACTTTTAAGTCGGCAGTTAACAATGTGAGTGAAACCCTTTGCTTCCCCATTTTGCTGCCCATGCAAGAATCTTCCCAGAGGTACAAGAGCAAAACACCGGGAAAAAATTTGCCATCAGAGCCTGGTCCAGACTGTTTCAGTGGTTTGTCCAATCCAGCTGCAACCATGAAAACAACTGTTGCCCTCCTAGCATTTCACTGCAATGTTTTAGTCACCTCAAATGTTCTGAATTCCACTGCCGGATCTTTTCTCTGACTAAAGTTCAGAAAGCATCAGCATACTTATCTTCACATCTGTTCAGGGCTTGAAACCTACTGGAGCGCTTCACAACCAAAACCAAACTGGAAAAAGAACACTGGAAGGCAGCTGAGAAGCAGGATCAGATTGGAATGGACCTGATCAGCCTTCTAAAAATCACTGGCTTAATTCCCTGTTGCTGCTACTGCCTGATGATTGCAAGTGCATGCAAAAGCAGATTTTCTGCCTACCTCCTGCCCCAATCAAGGGAACATCTTGCCTCCGGCTGGCATCTCACTGCATTCAGCTGTAGTAAAAGAGGGGTAATCTCAAGGACAACCAATCCAGCCAGGATGTTCTGCCAAAGTTGCTGTTCCTAGTTGAGGAAATGGCCCTCTGCATTTTCCTCAGCTAGAAAGAGGAAGAGAATATACCCCTCCTACATTATCCGAAAGCCCGCAGGTGCCAGCAATCCAAATAAACATAGAGCAATTAACAGAATTAACACAGCTTTAAATAGCTTGGCTCACCAGATGCGGACTCCTAGCAGGGCTCTATAAAATGTAAAGTTATTACAGATAAAACCATTAATCATCTGTTCAGAGACTTGTTCTAGATGCAAAACCCATTCCACTTAAAATGGCTAATAATAAGAAAGGCAGGCACAGATTTAACAGGAATGATTATGCGATTCTCAAGCCCCATTTCTAAATGTCATTCTTCATCTTTGTCACCATTCCCAAACCTCTGTGTTCCCTCTGCTCGCTAACACTGACACAGTAAGAAATCTGTGCTGGCATCACTCACCTTTACCTCTCGGAGTCCTAGAGCTGAGACAACACCTCTCAGCCATTTCCACTCTGGCCAGAGGAGCTTGATGACTCGCACACTACGCATCACTGCTTTCCTGGATGCGGTTATTACTGTTCAGTTGTGTGTCATCAGCCCCATGCAGCTAATAGATAACCGCTTCTTTCCCTGATGTGTTAAGTGCTCAAGCACTAAGATTTGTGCTTAGGAAGTAGGAGCATTTAAGTTTTCCCCCTTCTGGTGATGTGAGGTTACCAGCAGCCATGGTATGCAACAGAGCAATCCTCCTGATGTTCCCCTGAGATCTGTTAAAATAAACACCATTCATCTCATTGTGCTACTACATCTATGTCTAGGTAGCTACAAGGAGCAGGGGCCGGGGGGGGAGACCTTAACTCATCTTTAGGCTCCAATACTACCATTTCTAACACCTTCACTTATATAACTGTAGCTCAAAAGAGTATAAAACCTTGTCATAAGCAATTCAGAGCTTAAATTGCACGTTTCCATATACCTATATTATTCCCAATGAATTGCTTAGGTAGCTAGATACATCCACTGTTAATTCTAAACCAATTGAATTCTGCCTGTGCAGTTTGAAGGAAGGAGGGAGAGAAAACAATCCCAAAGCAGATATTCAGTGCAACAGACAACAGCAACAGGACTAGACCAAAGCCAGAGAGCAAAAGAATTAGAACAGAAAGAAAATCAGAGACAATACAAAATCTGCTTGTATCGTATCAAGCCTGCTGCCTTTTCCATGCAGTTCAAGTAACAAATGCTGCCCATTAGTTGCCTGCCTCCTCCTGTCCTACTCATGCTTGACAGCTATCTGGCTCTCCGCTACAGAGGAGTGGTGGATCTGGGATGTGTTGTTCAGCCCACCTGCTCAACATTCAAACCTCATCATCCTTTCTTGCCTCCCTTGTTGGCAGCTGCAGCAGCCTGGCTTTCTGTGGTGGGTAGCAGCAGCTCAGTCTTTCCCCATCACTCTCAATACACACGTACACACACGCACATTTGATAGCGATAGTCTAGCCTTCAGGGTCAGGCAAGAAAATTTATACAGTGACTACTGCTCCCATAGAGATGACACTTGTCAAGCGGGAAATAAGCTACTGCAGCCAAAAAAACCCCTCTAATTAAAGTTCTAAAAATCTAGATCTACCCCTTGCACACCATGATTGAACCACCACAACCTACCTGAAAGCACAGCTGGACAATAGTATTTGCTGCTGGACACCTCCATATTTGATGATTGCAATAAAATTAAAAGACTAACAAGAGGAAAAAACAGTTTATCAAGAAGGTTGAGGACTTGCTAACGCTCCCAAAATCAGACTGAAATAGGGTTAAGTTAGAAGAAGTTCTAGCCTCAAACCCAGTAATCCCTGTTCCTGCTGGTAAGGGTAGCAGATATTTTCAAAAGAATTGTAACTGGTTTCATTAAAAGAAAATGTATTGGGGGATGCAGTTACATAGGGAGCAGAGTTGTTTTAATTCTCGATCTTGGAGCAGTTACTCAAATACAAAAGGAAAGGTGCCTCTCTCATCACTATTATAGCTATGTCAAGAGTCAGAGGGCGTATCATAGCAGTGGAGAATACATTTAGCTCTGCATGCTCCATGTTATTAACTCTCTGCCTACCAAGCTTTCAAACCCTACATGCCAAAAAAGTAAGTACATTCTCTCTTTAGCTTCCCTGGTGATGAGCATCCCATCCACTGCTAGGCTGACTGTGCCTGTTTTATATACATGTACATAAACAGCACAGTTTTGCAACTTCTCTCTCTCCTATAATTTTACTAATATTAACATATGGCAGGTCCTGACTCTCCAAAACTAGTCTTGTCTGTTTCTATCTGACAGTATAGAATCGATCCTTAGCAGTGTCTTTAATGCAACATAAGGAGTGACAAATAAAAATATATCTCCTATTTCTTCTCAGTATTCACCCAAACCAAGAGTTTACTAAGCTCAAGTGAACCACAAAGTCAAGCCAGGCAAAAGAAGCTCATTTACTTTTACCGTAAGCTGAGAACATCAGGCTTCGGACAGCCAAAGTTAAGATCACAGCATCCATTAGGATGGGACCAAATTTGGGTAATGGAATAAATAAAAAACATAGAGAAATCTTTGCCTCAGTAACCTCCATATCACCACTGCTCTGCTGATGACTTAGGACTCAGCTATGCTTGTCCATCAACACTTTGTATCCTGCCTTAGTTTGCTCATTCTTGAATGGAAATGGATTAGATCACATATGTGTGCAAGGATTGTTGCTTTAATATTTCCAATATTCAGGGCCTGGGTTACCAATTAATTTTATTACATGCCCAAAGCACAGACTATATTGCTCCAAGCCCTGTTACATTTTCTGAATTTGCCTATATGAATACAGCTCTATACCTGGAAATGGTCTTGTTTTCTGAACAGCAGCATATGGCACATCCCTTGCAGGTATAGAAGCTCAGCAGGAGTCAGGTTCATTATGCAGGAAAGAAAAGCCCGCTCCTGATGGTCCTGCTGCAAAGCAAGCACAGATGGCCACAGCACCAGGACTGAGGGTCATGTGCAGATGGCTCAGTCGGGATTCAGTGGAGAGCTCAGTTACTGGTGCGACACATTAGCCTGCTGGCTACACTGCCCAGTGGTGCCGCCAACCTCTGCTGCTGGTTTTCTCCCTAGATACCTATTCCAGTGGCAGTTGGAGAGAGTTAGACTGGGTTAGATCACACTTCGTTCTAGCTCCATGGATTCTCTTTATCTTATAAGCATGGTGGCAGCACATAGTTCAAACAGACTTGCAAAAAGATGCCTCGTACCCCTTCTGCATGGAAAGTTTCAGTATCTATGTTTGCTCATCAATGCTTGCTTTAAAACGTATGCTCAATTTACATAGATACTTTATTAATCAGACTTTGGCCATTAATTAATTTGTAAACTTCCTAAAAGGACAGTAACTTCAGGAGTTCAATGCCACTGAACTGTTGATATGTGAATTATCCTTTAAATTAATCCCCCAACAGAATGTGCGCGCTGGGGCTGACCTACAACTCCTGCAAGCTGCTGTCAGCCTACTGGTAAGAGTTCCAGAGAACAAGATACTATATTGCAATAAATGTGATCTTAACTAGAACCTATTATTTGCTTAATTTGTAGACAGAGCTATGGAGAAAAAAGAAAAAAAAAAAAAAAACAAACACAAAACACACACAAAACAAAAACCAGTTTGTACTTCTAGGGTCACTATGGCTGTAGAATTCTAAAGCCTTTGCCATATGAATTGCATTCAAGACAAATTTTAGGAGTCTAGTGATTGTTTCAAGCACACAGATGATACAATAACATCTCCTCCACCTCCCGTGTCAAAGTCATCTGAAGCTTCAGCTCCAGTCTTTGGATTTCCCATTTTTTACTACTTGAAAAGTAATTCTAGCACTCCATTTTCATACTCAAATTTCTTCACTAAAGACTAATTTCATGAGGCAATTTTGAATTGTTTTCCTGCTTAACAGGGATACTTTCCATGTATACATGAGCAGTTCATGAGTAAACTTGCTATGGACACGTCATGAGTACATTGCTCTTCCACTTTCTATGTGGTCAGAAACATTTGGTGAAAGAGATTGATCAGTAATTGAGGTTAGCTTATGTTATTTTGGAACAAACCCTCATCCAATATCATTACGCCAGCAAAACTCTTGCTATGGATGCAAATAATCCAAGCTGACAAAGTTCTTTTCTGTGTCATGCGTAAGGCAAGGCAATAATGCCAGTAGAAACCTTTCTTCTGTAGGGTAGGCAAAGGCTAAGCTATGCAACAAAAAGAGGTTTTGAATAACTCCCTAGCTAAAGCAAAGCTGCAGCACTGGCAGCACGCTAATACACCTGACAAGACTGCTGATTTTAGTTCCTGCGGGCCAGGCCATTAATCCTTACTAAAAGTATGAGAACATGAGAAAGTGAAATATTAACCTCTGGAATGTGCAGAGCAACGTGTACTTCATTAAAGAGTCTCTCCAAATCCAGTTGAAGTTTAAGTTTTAACTGAATCCATAACTGGAAGATCATTTCCCATTCTGGTCAGACATGGAAGAAATTTCTTAAGATACACTGTACTTCTAGTGCAATTCCTAGTGTCTTGGACTGAAATCCAACAGAAACAGCACAAAGCAGAGAAACACACATCAGACCTTGCTCACTTTTGAAAATGAGATGCAACACCAACTGTTTGTTCAAGACTGATCTTCATTTGAGCAGTCCCCAGCCTCGACCTCAGCTATTCAGTTTGCTTGGGAGTATGGTCTAGTTCTGGATTTTTTCCTTCATTTCCTCACCTGACCTGACTCTTGAGAGAAAGGAGGGGGCATTTCATACCCATTAGCAACAGTTAAGATACACTTTATTCATAACCTACATATGCTCTGTGCAATCTTCCAAACTTTGCTTTTCACACTCAGCCCTTTGTCAGCTTGACAGGAATGTATAAAGAAATCAAGGATAAAACAAGAAGAAATTGGTAGATATTACTGGTAAAGAAGAAAATTCCTCAGAGAAACAAGGTTGCGGTAATTCCAGGAACAACTAGTATTCTCCAGTAAGAACATCAGTCAGCTGTACTGAAGACATAGGCTCTTCCTGCCAGGAGGAAGAGCAACAAAAAGAGGTGGGGCAATAGGTAGGATGTCCCTCTAATCAATTGCTCTACCAGTGGCAGGTTGTATGATGTTGACCAAGTCACATCACATCTGTGCCTCAGTTGCAGCATTTGAAGGTATAGTCTAATGACATTTACTCCCTTTGGTACTGTATTTTAGCTGATGGTTTGAAAAAAGCCAAAATCTCCAAGGCTGCTTTCCAGATGAAGGGTCCTATGAGCTAATATTATTCATCATTACTAATTAGACTTTTAGTATATGTATTTACTAAGTATAGGGTCACAGTGCCTCAAACTCTGTGCCACTGGATTTTCTGTGTGAGATCCTTGTCATTCACAAGAATCACAATTTAGAAAAAAAAAAATAGACACTATGTAAATACACTCCAAAAGCAAAGATAATAATTTTTTATGTTAAAATGACTGGAACATTCTGATCTGAGTTTCTCCTGGGAGCTCTCAGTCTGGGATATTCTACTGTCTTGGCGTTTAGGAAGTGGGGAAGATTAAGGGAATTCACTCAAAAGAGTATTAAATAGGAACAAGCTCAGAGACTACAGGGACTGCTAGGTAGTTTGTTCCTCTACACCTACACTCCTTCAGATGAAGGAATTGTAAAATGTTGACATTGTGTTACTTTACCACAGGGTACTTTTCTCTCTGTGTTCTCCATCTGCATCACAAAAGCTTATCTCTGACATTTCATCTGCCATGACTCATAGACACTGTATAGAAATCTGCATCTTCTCTCTTCTTTTCTCCCCGGCTCACAGTATGGGCATAGACTTTCCATGTTAAAAGGACTGCCTTGCCTTTGGTTCACAGAACAAACATTCTTCTTTCTCCCATCCTTGCTAAATGATTCCTTAAAAAAGCCACTAGCAAAATCAACTGAATCAAGCGCCTTCTCCAGAAAGGCTGACATTCATCACTGCTAAATGTTAGTATTGGGACCATGAACCACAGAAGACTTACATTACTCATGCCTGGTTTGACAGAAGCAATATTATAGATTTTCTCCTACACTTGTGTGTAAGGTAAATTTCACTCTAGTAGTTCTTCCTGAGAAAAGAGGCTGGCGTGATCCAATCTTTTACGGTTATAGGACGGCATGCGCATGTAAACGTATAAGCAAGCAAAACGAGAGGCACAATGCTACTCCTTCTGACAGTGCAGCAGAGGTCTGGCAGTGCAACAGAAGTTTCTCTACTTATAAATAAAAATGTTTCTTTCGAAACAATCCTCCTCAAAATGTTGCTTCTTTTCAGCGCTGTCAAAAAGCCCAGAGATAGATGGGCAAGGTGCTTCAGCTTTCAGATGCTCAGAGAATCTCTCGCCCACCTTGGCTTCATGTCATGTCCCACACTCATACCAGAAAGCACAAGGTATTCTTCATTGTGTGCCACAAAGTCTTGCAGGATTCAGGTTCAAGCATCCAACACATGTTGGCACCCAGCAGGCAGCCTGGGAAGTGTTCTATTGCCCAACCACATATCCCTTCTGACTAAGCTAATATAGAAATACCAAATGCAAACCATCCCAGGAACTCAGCTTATAAACATTACTTGATAAGAAAACACTATCATCTTCCCCTCCCCATCTATTGGTTTATTAAGGATTCTCTCAGCATCTTGCCTTGTATCATATTGCTCTCAGTTTCCAAGTGCCTCCATTCCCACCTCCAAATTAAATCTTTCCAGAAATATGATTTTTCTTACTACCTTCAGGAATTTCAGCACAAAATGTTAGGCAACATCTCTCCTGTTGTGTCTCCTAAGCCATGGTGGTGTTATGTTTCTACAGAAAGGGTACTCAAAAAATTATGAAGGCCTTGTGCTGGACGCTCTGCAGATGCACAGAGAAAATGCACAGACATCCTTGACGCTCTACACACACAGCCTAGAGCTGCATCAGGAGGCTGATCCATCACAGCAGCAGTAATGCAACTGGAAATTTAAGAGTGAGGGGTAACCAAAAACTTTACAGGTTTCTGGATCTGGAAGTTTAGGAATCAGGGTCATCACCATGACGGCTATTTGGGATGCTCTGGCAGAGAATAGTAATGTGAGACCAAGATTAAGAACAAGACATATTTTGAGGAGAGGAATCATATCCAGCCTCTGGCCATGCTTTGTCTGCTTCTATGCAGTACCACTAGCCCCTCCCTTTCTTTTTCAAATATTAAATTCACTAAGTAATACAGATAGGAAACAGACTGGTCCAAACACAATAGAGCAGCTGGAGCAGCAGTGTCAGACCAACATGTGTGGGCAATTAGTGCCATTCATGTGGTACTTCCTCCACAGCACATCAGTGACATTCCCCACACTGCTGATTCCCAACTCTCCTCTTATGCGTTCCTGGGGCTCTGTTAAATCACTGCTGTGGAAGGGGATCTTGGGTATGCAAAAGCTTTTGGGTTATCTGGTCTCTCTGTTAGGGAGAGCCTCTTACAACTGCAACTTCCTCTGTCTGCTCTATTCACACTTGGGATGTTTTTCTCTGCCTTCGTGTTTTAGGCCTTCTTCTACCTGCACCTTCCACCTCCTCCCCAATGTGACACTCCAACGAGAAAAACTCACCCCCAAACAGAAATCACATCATCACTACACATGCAAATTGGCCTGAAAAAGACCTGGCTTGCAGATAGCATCCAAGATGTACATACAGCAACTGGGCACACTCATGAACCATTTGGAAATCTGGCTCCTAGCAGTTAAATTGCAGACAGAAATGATCTAAGCTTTCACAGCTTTCTCCCATCATGGCCAGATGGTGCCTGACCCCTGCAGTAATTTCTGCCATATTCAGCCCATATGCAAACCTCACTGCTTCCATCAAGCCGTTAGTACCAATTAACATTTTCTAGAATTGAGATTTTAATAAAACATTGATAGAAAAATGTGAAGATTTCATAAATTCTCTCGTGCACATCCATTCTCTAGGGACCACCTTAGGCTCTTCTAAAGCACCTCCATCTGTACCATCTAAATACTGCTCCAAGTAAATTGAATCTGAACGGTTGGCTCCCTAATAAAGCCTAGGAAAGACTCTGATTCTCTCCCTTCTCTAGCAAATCAGAGATTGAAATCCAGTTTTCCCTCTTCGCCTACACAGCTAAATTTTCCACCCAGCCACTCTCCATCTCCATCCCTGATTACTGGAACCTCTTCTCTAAGACTCTCTAGTACATGCAAAACATAGCTGTTTGTCATTATCTTTGTTGTTCTACCTCCTTCTGGCCATACCGGTGTCCCTAAAAATTATTAACAGATCCTTTTCCCTTTCCACCTTCAGGCATTGCTTCTCCCTGTTTATCCATTCACTGACTCTTAAAGCACTGTCACTCCTTCCCTGACATCCATTAAAAACCATTTCTGCTCACTTGCCTCAGTTGTGCTTCTGTACCTTCTCCTATCCCATTTCTATATCTGGCTTCCTCCATGATAGGAAATACACCAGCTTCCCCCCAGAGTTCCTCCAGAACAATTTATTTTAAGACTGAAGGTCCAGAAAGCCTTAGATTTTATGCAAATACAATGCAAGGTCCATGTTTGAGGTCTGTGTACTGCCCTATTTGCATATTCTGCCTTTAAAAATCTTTATGGAAAAAGTTACTTCTATTTTCCAGTCTTGTTCCCTCACTACAGCGTCAGGTATACTGCAACAGTGCCAGGATGGCTACACAGAAATGTAAAACAAACAGCACTACCAGACATTGGGACATCTTGAATTCTAATGAAAACAGCAGAAAAAAAACCCCAAAACAATCTGAACTACACATTCAGAACTTGGATTTATGATTTAGGTGTATTACTGCTAGCAACTTAGTGTAATCTCTTCAATCCGAACCTGTAGCCACAAGGAAAAGAAGAGGCAGGATGATCTATTCTGTAGTGAAAGGAGGAAATGTTAGCTCAGACAATTCAAAGAAAACATGGTTATCTTCACCATGGTTTATTTAGATACTGCAGCAGAGAAGCCCTGAGACCCTTAGTTCCTCGCCAGGGACACTCTTATGCATTCCAATTCCTCCTAGTCAAGGCTTAGACACTGACCACACGAAGCGTTTACCCTGCCAGAGCTGCCCCTCCTCCTACCACCAACCCCAGCTGAGTGGAGAAGTCCTTCCCAGCTGCAAAGGGACAGACAGGGTCATTACACACTCTGCTCCATTGCACTTCGGCATCTGCATGTAATCTCAGAGGAAGCTGGAAGGCAATGTTCCACTCAAGGAGCCCTCTCAGCTCCCATGTGAGCAGTTTGCTTGCTGTACTGTGAGGCTGACACAGTCCAGATGAAATAAGAGAGATTACAGGGTGAAGGCTGAAAGTTTCACCCCAACACCTCAACCAATCCCTTTGCCTTCCTAGGGAAGTCAGATATCCCTAGGGAAAGTCTTCAACAAATGCAGAGAAGTAGGAACAGACCAATCTGCTTTCACACCTTCAAGAGATCAGTACAGGGCTTGGCAGGATGTTCTTCACCATTACAAACAGCAGCGCAATCCACTGAGGACGTGCTATGCCTCTGGGAACAGGTAATTACATAGCTAGGACTTTGGTAGGAAAAAGGAGCATTGCTCTACCAGAAATCATAAACTGAAAGGAACAATATTTGCTATTATGGTCTATCCTCCCCCTTTATCTAACTTAGCTTAGAACATTTTTCTTAAAAACTCAAGCTCCTCCAGTACTGACTGATGAGCAATTAAGCATCCTTCTTGCTCATGGAGAAAAAAAAATTAAAACATAACCTATAGGGATTGATTTATGAAATACGCTGCCATGCTATGCAGAGAGCCAAGTAAAGTTCCCTGTAGCCAGTTCTGGAACCAGAAACATTATAGGAACACAAGCACTGCACTAACCCTGTTCTGCCTCTTCAAGGATCAAAGCTGGCTGCCCCAGGGGGTCATTCTGATCCCCACAGCTCTAGCTTTCTCAAGCCAGCTCAGGTTTCTTTCATACCGTGCTGCACTGCATTGCACAGATATACCCTGGCATTTCAGAAGTAAACATAAAGAAAACACTCAAAACAACCATCCCCTAGTCCCAGGTGGATCTCAGGTTGATCCTGCTACCTTTGCCACCAGTGTTTTCATCCCTAGCAAAGGAAAGAGGAGGAAACCGACCCTGGGAGGAATTTCACAAGGCAAACTACTTTCTGCTCAACTCATCAAAAGCTCCACTTAATGAAAGCACTGCCTGCTTTGATGTCTGAGAATAACTCACTACATATTCAATGAGAACCCTTCTCAGCCTACACAGGCTATCTATTCTGGTCAGATCTTGCTCTGTGCAGGTATCAGTGTTACAGAAGCACTTCTGGATTTTGTCAGGATTCTGACACTCATCTAGGGCTGCTCTTTCTCCATTAATTGCAGCTCCCCGTCACCTCCACTTGCCAAAACCAGAACTGAGAAAAAAAACAACGGTCAGCTTCCTTACACTTCCTAGTGATACCTGCAATATCTCATCCTGGGGCCTAAGGGGTCTGGGGGAATGACAGAGTGGAAATGCTAGTTAGTAACATGGGTTTCCTTTTAAAATACTATGTTTCTCCATTCATGCCATTTCCATGTGCCTCCCCTGACAACCTTACACTACACTTATGTTTAGCGCATAGTGTATACTGGATTCATAGAATCATCATAGAAAGGTTTGGTTGGCAGAGACCTTAAAGATCATCTAGGTTCAACCCCTCTGCCATGGGCAGGGACACCTTCCACTAGACCAGGTTGCTCAAAGCCCCAGCCAACCTGGCCTTGAACACTTCCAGGGATGGGGCATCCACAGCTTCTCTGGGCAACCTGTTCCAGTGCCTCACCACCCTCACCATGAAGAATTTCTTCCTAAAACCTGATCTAAATCCTTCCTCTTCCAGTTTAAAGCCATTGTCCCTTGTCCTATCACTACATGCCTTTGTAAAAAGTCCCTCCCCACCTTTCTTTCCAGTACCCCTTAGGTACTGGAAAGGCTGCTGTGAGATTTCCACTGAGCCTTCTCTTCTCCAGGCTGACCAACCTCAACACTCTCAGCCTGTCTTCACAGGAGAGATGCTCCAGCCCTCTGATCATCTTCGTGGCCCTCCCCTGGACTCACTCAAAGAGGTCCATGTCCTTCTTGTGTTGCAGGCCCCAGAGCTGAAGGCAGTACTGTGGGAGAGGGGTCTCATGACAGTGGAGCAGAGGGAAAGAATCATCTCTCTCGACTTTTGTCCTCAGAGGCCAGGCAATGTACGTTTCGGGCACATTTTCACAGCAGCTGAAAGCATTACTAGACCACTACTAAGAGCAGGTTGCTATTAAGCAAACTCAGCCAGCACCAGCCTGTCTTCAAGTCAAGACAGTTGCTCATACACATCTTCTGTCACTGCCTACTGAAGTGAAGATTACAAAGCACATTCTGATTATCTGTTTTCTTCTTCTCATTCTTAAGTGGTTGCTTGGGTTTTTCTTCTCACAGAGCATTATGAGTCTGGGATGGCTATGTAAGCGGCTCTTAGTACACTGTGCAAGCTAATAGAATACAAATTATTATATAAATAATAAAGCTGCTGAAGATTTTCTTGTCACCGCTTTCTCTGCTCCATTGGCTTGACTTAAAGTACAGATAAAAATGGCCTCTACTAAGTGTTATGTTCATAGCATCCATAAATAAAATTAAGATCCTGATTTAAAGAGACACTAAGAAGCTGTATCTCCTCTTGATTTCCATCAAACTGGGATGCTCAGTGCCTATGAAAATCACGCCCAAGGCTCTATAGATGAAAACAGAAGGATTTCACCTCTGTATGAGAGTTTGTATTCAGCGGGGCAGTTTCATTTCCTATGTAAGATGTTCACATGCTCTTTTCCAGCATATGTGCATACCCTTAACTAATCCAAAGGTCAGGCAGGAGAGCAGCTGCAGACTCTGACAGCCATTGCTCACATCACAGGACTGGCACATAACATACAACCCCTGACACCATGAGTCAAGCACCAGTAGGATAATAACTTGTCAGGCAGTTACAGCCACAGAACTACCTCAGCATCACTGTTTCCATGACTCCTGTATGAAAACTCACATCCACTTTCCCTCTGATATTAAATGTTCATACAAAGAGGATATTAAGACAACCCTCCGGGCTGCAAATAACATTAGACCAAGCCAGCCACACCCTGTGAAAAACTGTATTAGTACAGAATTACAACATAAGGGAGAAAACCTTCGCAAGAAACTCTTACTCCAGGCTAGCTAGGAAGCTGACTGACAGAAAACTTAAGCTTGTTTTTCAGTAAGTTTTCTATAACATGTTTTGGAGATGTCAATATCTGTATTAATCACAGTGATCATCACAAATCCTATTAGAAGAGAGAGGAAAGAAGATAAAAGTTGACTGCAGGGCATATCACCCAAATAACAACTGCACCAAGTTTTGTATTTGGGCTGAGGGGTTTTTTTGTGGGTTTGTTTTGTTTGGTTTTGGGGGTTTTTTGTTGGTTTTGGTTTTGTTCGTTTGTTTGTTTTTTCTTACTTCCCACCTTACCCCTACTCCTAAGGAACACTATTCTGGTTCTTGGTGCTAGCCAGGCAGTCCAATCTCTATTATCCATGTGCAGATTTTCTCAGAGTTGTGGATTAACTATGTGACAAGGGCAGCCAGCCAGCATGAGACAACACAGTTTTGGAAGTCAGCTAGCTACTCCTGACCAATGCAGCAACTCTGCTGCATGGACTTACCGACATAGTACAGTGCAAAACACCACATTATTGCCACATCTCCATTATACCCTCAATGCTGCGTTCTCCTCACATAACTTACACATATATTTTATGCTACCTTCAGCTTTCATTTTTCTGGTTTATTCTAACTCTGTACCTTCCTGGAAAATTGACAACTAACTATGTTCCCAGGTGAAATCCAGGACCTTAAAAAAATAACCTAAAAAAGCTTCTGATTATGATTTTTTTTCACCCAAAAATGCTGCTTAGTAATCAAAGGTCATTTATCTCTTTTTAATGGTTATTGCTTCAGTGCCTAGAAGATTGTAATGCTTTCTTCTGAACAGCTAACAGAAGACACCTCTCCCACTACCATGGGTATTTTTTCTATAATTCAAGCAGAAGTAGTCTGATTCTGGCCATAAGCTCAGGAGTTTTGCGGCTGATGCTTTCTGTTCCAATGAATGACAAGTTTATCCTTACAGAGCTGTTGCAGTATCAGCATAAAATTCAGCATCAGGGAAAGGCATTGAGTGTGTAATAAACGGCAGGAAAGAGCGATGACTTTGAGAAACCAAAAGCACAGAAACAAGAATTAATTTGAAATAGTTACCTCTTTGAGGCAGCCCATGAAGTTGTTGCTTACTGGAGAGCCAGGTAAGTCAGCAGTACTGGGGCTCCCTCCCACATAAAAGAAGTCATCTGAGCCCAGCATGGTGTAGTCCTCCTGCGTGTAGCCCGTGGTGGTAAGGATGCCATCCACGGAGATTGTCACCTGTTCAAGGGACACAACAGACAAAGAAAATCCCAGCAATGACCTTACAATCCTGAACAGAATGAGTTATCTCCCCTGTATTTTTATGTCAGTTTTATCAAGGATTTTGTTGAGATTTTGTATGTTTTTTTTTTAGTTCAGCCAAGCTCCATTTTCTGGTCTGCTTCACCCACAATGGAAATGCTCCAGCATCTGCTTCTCCCCTTTCTGGTACATCAGCACTGTCAGGCTGACCCAGCAGTCTATCCATCAAGATGCTTTCCATCTATTCAGGCCAGAAAATGGAACTGTCCTTGAAAAAGATTTCTCATATTAGCTGATTTTATGATTAATTAATATTTATTTTAATGATTACAGTTAGTTATGGTTGTTAGTAAAAAAAAAAAACACTAATGAAGACGAGGTTGGTATTTTTTATTTTTTATGTTTCTTTTGCTCACAGCACACTGACGATCATGCATTCAGGGAGGGGGGGTGTGGGATCTCACTTTCAATACATTATGGATGTGCATGCCATGTACCTAGAGACACACACCCACCACCCACAACAGAAAAAAATAATTAAAAAATTATATATTACAAACTAACTCATAACCAAAATATAAATAGGAAATAAATAAAATAAATAAAAATAAATCAACCACACACCAACAAGTGTGAGAGAAGCAGAGATGATAAAGAAAGAAAACACAGAGCGTGCACACACTGCACTTTGACATGTCATGCCAATACATCCGGAGTCCAGAAAGATGACAGGAAAAAAGAGAGAAGAGAAGGAGAAGGAGAGAGAACACTATTTCACACTTGCATGCAATCAAAAATAAAAATACCAAACAAACCCCATAATAATCAAAAAACTCAAAACCAAACAGAAGTGTCCCCAAAACCTCTAACCCCAAACACATGGAGGGTGAAGGGGGACGGAAGGAGAGGGAGGGATAGGAGCATGTGAATTTGATGTGTTTTGCTTAGATGTTGTTAGTGGTTTAAAGGGAAGATGAAGGAAAAATAGATTGAGGCCAGGAGGAGATGGGCGAGTCACCAGACGTGGACATGCCATGCAGAGTGTGTACTGAAACAAACAACCGGCTGAGCTCCTGTCGGCCATGGCAGGTAGAGGTCAGAGAGAGAGAGAAAGTGAGAGAGAGCGCAAGAGGGAGGAGGAGGAGAGAAAGAGGAGGAAGGGAAGTGGGGGAAAACCAGGAGAAAGAGGACAACTCTGGCCAGTTTGCCTGTAATAGCCATTGCCACAACAAAAGTATGAGAGAAAAAGAGAGCCTTCACCACCACGGACTAGAGGCCCTGCAATGGTTCTGATCTAGAAACCTTCAGAGTGAAAAACAAAAACCAAAAAGGGAATAAAAAAGCAAAAGGAAAAACAAAGCAAAAGAGAGAAAGCTAAACTCAAAAGCAAGGGACAAAAAACCCAACAATTTATCACTGGAATGGAAAAGAAGAACTAAAGAGGGAGGTGAAGAAGCCAACGAAAGAAATGCCCAAACCCTGTTTTCAGAAGAGTTGTGTTAGTTGCTTTTGTTGCTCATTTTTCCATTAAAAAAGAAGAAAAGGGGAAAAAAAGGAAAAAAAGGGTCAGGGAAGTGTTTTCAATGAAATTAAAATAAAATTAAAGGAAGAAGTAAGTATAAAGGAGGGGGGAAAAAGAGGGGGTAGGGGAAGGAAAAGGCAGGTAACACACGGCAAACCCAAAAAAAGAGACAATAAGAATGATATCTACCAGACAATGTAGTTTGTTTACCATAGCGTGTCCAATGCCTGAGTGCTTTGCGGAAAAGGGGGAAGAAAGGAAATTAAAAAATCGTGAACAGAACGATTGTTAATTAAAATAACTAAAAGCAAAGATGAGTCGTTAGGGTGTTAGTACATTAGTTGGTTAGTAAAAATGACACATTGCATGAATGGTCTAGTGTTAGTCTTTCAAAAAAAGGCATGGGGCACCTGAGACACACAAAGTGAGAAAGAGGACAATATGACCAGGACTCTATGGGGAACCATGCCATCTAGACTGTAAAGAAGAAGGGTGCTGCCTAATCTTCCCCCACCCTGGTATTAGTCGTTAACTTCAACCCTCATATACATTATCCAGGACTGAAGCAAAGTTAAAACAGTGCAATACTTACTCTTTAAAGGCCCATCAAGGTGCTTCCCTCAAACAAGAATCTTACCCTCAGAGATGTATACACACAGTACACAGTTAGCTCCTTCAGCACAAACCTAACCATGACTCCTTTCTTCCACCCACCCCCACCCACCTATGTTCCTGCTCCTCTTCCAAGCCTAACTACCCTCAAGTGTTGCAGAGTATCACAAACAGGCCAGTATTTCCTTTGGCTGGAGGACTCAGATGAAGATAAGTCGAAAACTCTGAGTCTTCCTTCCAAGTTTCCCAGTCTGCAGGTTTCTTTATAGAAGGTGAGTTTGTGAATTTCAGGAGAAGCAGACAAAAATGCTCGTGCTTGGCTGTTTGCCTGTAGCTCACTTCTGTCATCCGGGAGTATAGGAACTGAACCTCTCCTACTGTAGGAAGAAATGTGTCCATGAATTGTATAGGAAGAATTGTGTCGCGTGTGTCAAGGTTGAAGACAGAAGACTGACAAGATTTAGTGTCTCTCCTGTTATACTATATCTATATTATGGAGGAGCTAGGAGAATTCACCTGTCAGTTCACTTAGTTGGGTTTAGCAGAACTTTGTGGATGCTTGTTAATCCCCCTCCCAAGGCATGCATGCCAACTGATGGAACCTACATATTGTTTCTTGTTTGCTTTTTAGCAGCTGGGGAACTCAAATTCTTTATAGCAGATTTTGCATGGTGACTAGCTTCAGTGTTAACAGGGAAATGTAGCCCATGGAGGCTCCAAGTCCTTGTTCCAGTGTGACTGAAGTTGGCAAGAACTATCGCAAATTACACAAGCAAGATCTATGCTGCCTCATGTAAAAACAATCTGCTTGCAAATTTTAGAGACTTGTGCACTGACTAAGGAAATAAGTTGGTGAAAACTTTGTGGCATTGAACATAATTTCCCAAGTCTATTTTATTTGTTTATGGGAATTAAATAATAATACTCTGTACTTAGGTGCAACAAGCACAAATTCCTGATTTCTTCATCAAGGAAGTCTCACTCGCAGTGATATGTTGTGTTAGTAAACCCATTTTTACAAACAAGGGAGTTGGAGCATGGGACAGGAGGAAGAGCATGCTAAAAATGAGACTGAGTGTCAGCAGCAGACCTGAAGACAGACACGGGGAGTCTGACCTTCAGTCTCCTCTGCTCCTCCTTCTCCTCCCACCAGACCACACTGCCCCAAACATGCTCTGAAAGCCCTGGTAAAATACAGCCATAATCTTATTTCTAGTAAAGGTTTCTCACAAGGCAGAAAGAGGGCTTAGTTTTAACTGAAATAATAAGATAAATAAACAAGTAGATTTGCTTTGACATTAACAATCACCTGTCAAGGGAATCTGTGGGTTCACTTGGTTTGTCTCTAAGGAGATTAACTGCTCTGATAGCCATTTGATCTAAAAAAAAAAAAAAAACCAAAAAAACAGCAAGACTGAGTACTCTCCTAGCTTAGCTACAAAACATTTAACAATTCCAAAAAGTACTGGGCAAAAGTCCAAATATTTAAAGTTCTGCTCTAATTCTAGGAACAGCCAAAAAATTATGCAAATCCTCCTTCCCCTTCTCGCAACCCCAAAAAGAGCAGAGGAAAAGACTAGATGGCATCCTGAAGCTGCTGATAGCCCATTTACCTGGAATTGTTTTAGCTTGGGATTGCATTCTTGGAATTTCTAAAATTTTTTTAAAGTTCATTTTAAAGAGAAATATATTTGCCTCCAGTGCAATGTTTTCAACCAATTACAAGGAGGCTACTGATGTCCTCACAAAGCTGCAATATTCACGGGCAGTGTTTTTTGTTGGAGTTTTTTGTTTGGTTTCAGGGTGGGTTTTTTGAGGAAATATGAGCACAGCTAGAAATAAGACTTTCAAGTGACCTATATTATGCTGCAATTTTACAGGTGAATTTATGTCAGGAAAGATGCAGAGTAAGTAATTTCTTACATGCAAAATTATTTAGGATATATAAAATTATATTGGATGCAATAAAGGAAAAAAGATATAATTTTATAAATGGTAAATAATCTTCATCCTTTATTACGTCTTCAATATGAAAATATCAAGGGACTTCACAGATACATAGTCTGTCTGAAAAATGTTGAAGTCTTTTACAGAGAAACTCTCTCTCATGTACACAGACAAAGCCAGGAGACATAAGCTGCTGGAAGCTGCCATCAAAAGAGAGAAAAAACAAAACTCCTTCATCCTGTGCTTTTATTTAGAATGGTGTCTTTATCTTTGTTGTTGTTAAATGAAGCACTTATAAGGTCAAGATATAGAGTGACCATTCTTAGTTACGGCCTGAAAACTGTCTATAGCAGGTATTAATTAGTTTTCCATCTTTTCCAAACTCTTTATCCTGAAGAGTGAAGGGTTTTAAGACTTCTTCATCCCTAATAATATCAACTAAAAGTAAGAATGCATAGGAACTGACAGAAAGACTACAGCATTCAAGGTTTCTCCTTATTGAACACTGTGGCTAAACATACCAATAATTTTTGGATGACAATTTTCAGGACTAACAGGATTGCTTCTCCTCAAGGCCTCATCAATTCCAATTTCTAGGCAGTTTTAGGTTCTGGGTCAATGTCTTAATTTTCACACTGAACCTGATCAGAAGTTAAAATGGAAGTATCCACGGAAAAGATGACTCGAAAAAATTCCATCCTTATTGATATTTACTGGTTGAACTGTATTCTGTCATGCCTATCTATAGAATTGGACCCCAAATCACATCTGCTACTTATTTTTAGTCTGAGTTCAAGACTGTCCTTTCTTTGGAAAGAGCACAGCCATCTTACTAAAACATCCTCTCTCTTGCCCAGTCATGTTGGACCCTTTAAGAATTCAGGATCACATGAAAACATTCATTGTGAATATAATCAGAGGATCAAATATTTGCGGTGATGCTTAACTGGCAAGGGACTCACCCGCTTTCTAATAATCACCAAAGCACTGTCCTGGTCTAATCAAAGACAAAGAGACATAGACATATTTCCATTTAACCGTAGACCAAGGAATAAAAAAATCACTAGCTGAAAGATTAGGAAACGAAAGTGAGACCTTGTAATCCACAGTTTTGTCTGTGACTCTTCCTCAGTTTCTGCTTCTTCAAGATCCAAACCAATCCTGGCATGAAGCAAGGATGCATTTTGGTTCAGGCACATTTTCCCATTGAAAACCAATTTTAGACAAAAATTAAAAGTATGATTAACTAAAATGACCAGTAAGTGACACTGAGATACTCAGAGACCAGCTATTCTGAAACCACCTAAAAATAAAAAAACACATCAAATAAAGCCATATATTCTGACCCTTCCAGACTTGACAAACCTCAACCAGTTGGTGCATCTCTGATGGGAACATTTAAAGGCAATAGGATCATTAAGACCCAACCACTCTAGAAGAAATTAAATTTGCATCTGCATATAAACTATTGAAAACAAACTCATGTTGCCATAAGTAAGAACCCTGCAGTCTCATGAAAGTTTGATGACAGATTTTTCATCAAAGACCCAGACATCCTGAGCATGTAGAAATACATGGATTCACATGGGAAAGACAAATAAATATCTTCAGCCCCAAACCCAAATACTTAAAAGAAAGATATTAAAACCTCATAACAGATAAATTATCCACTGACATTTACTAGTAGAGACCATTTCTGATCCCTGGCACTGATTATCCTATATTCACAGATACATTTTATCTTAGCTACCGTAAAATGTTACTGCAAAAGCCATTTTCTAAACCAATTACATTGTGTAAATGTAAATAAAACTATTAAGGGTCATGTTAATATTCACATTCGTGAGCAAATAAACAGATTATATTGTTTTCACAAATTGATTCTAAAATCTTAGTTCACAAGCTATTTCTGCTACCTCTACCAATCAGTAAGACACCAAATAGCTCCTATTCAGAGTGTAAACCTCATTTATCATGCCGCAGATGGGCCATAGTGACTTGATATATCCACCAGCTTCCAGAGCAAGTTTATTTAATTTTATCTTATCTATTTATGTCTGAATTTATATTTCACGTGGAAGGCTTCAGGATTTTAAGACTAGTTTACTACCAAATACATCACCTGATAAGAGTTGCCTGCTTAGAAAAGCAGCATGCAGATGTGCAAAATTACAGTGGTAAAATCAGAAAAACTTTTCCAAAGTGGAATTGTAGTGTGCTGGATTGATCTTGGCTTGCTTGGCTTTTTTGATCCCTCCACTTTTCCAGTCCTCACAGCCAACAGAAGAGTCTCATAGGCAGAGACACAAGAAAAAAGTAGAATCTCATAGAAAGAAGTGGGAAAAAAATCAAAAAGAAGAACAGAGAATCAAGAAGACTCAGAAAGACTCCAGCCAAATAATTCCACATCTATAAAGTTAAAATAATTACACACGTAACCACCAGGCTGCATACCTGCACACTCACATGCACACACAAAAGCAAAGAAAAAGTAAAGGAAAAACAAAAGACTTCCAGAATTAGAATTATGACATCATGGCAATAGTTAAACCAATTAAGAAAACTGAAAGAAAAAGGAGAGAGGCGTAGAGCATTGGCTGTTGGAAAAATACTTTGTTCCCACAGTAATTAAATACAACAAGAATATTACTGATAAGATTTAATCATACTTAAGGAAATAATAAAATAAAAAAGGGACAACAGAAAAACAGGAAAGGAAAAGGGAGATGAAAATAGTTATGTCACAAGTTTTTATTATTAAATCAAACTGGAAAAAACAGAAAATTAATAAAGTGGAAATGAAGATATTGCAGCAGGGATAAATTCCCATTAACTAATGTTTTTTCACTGTCCTTTAGATACCAAGATCCAGAAAAGGTGAAGAAACTCTAACGATTTCACTGAGCATCCCCATTTCTCCATTACTCTCTCCCATCTGCTCATCTCAATGAAACAAGAACAAAATTTTCCCCAGCATTTTCTCCCCTTCACCATTACCTGCCGCAGGTTGCGTGTCACCTTAACGTCATGCCACGCGTTGTCATTGAACTTGCCATTGACCGGCTCCACAATGGCCTCGAAGGCCCCAGACCCCAGGTTAATGACCAACGAGACCGCACCATCTTTCAGGGCCAGGTTGACATAATCAGCTGACTTGCCAGTGTGCAGAATGAGCCCGTTGCGTTGCCACGTCTTGAAGGAGAGAGTGATCTCATCGCTGCTGCTCTGGATGGGGTTTTGTGATAGGTCATAGCAAAGGTATTCAGAACCACGGAAAGTGGCCATGTTCTCATCTCGTGCTGGGGAAAAAAAAAAAAAAAAAAAAAGGAAACAAAAGAACTATTCAGCAATCAGCCAAGAAGAGATTCAAAGTTGTCATGAAATTTCTAAGCAATCCCACAGCACTGTTAGTGTCCTATACAACTATGTATCATGGCATGCCAATGACTGTACAGCTCCTCTTGTAATATGGTTATCAAGAGAATTAATGGCAGGGTCCTCGGTACCCAAGAATTTCAGCGTTGTGTTTTCAGTTTCACTGCAGCACTGTCACCATAGGGACCGTTCAAAAGTATGCAGTGGCTTCTAGGAAAAGTACATTTAAAGACATTGCTGTAAGACACATCACATCCTTTGGAGGAGAATGATGGAAAACTCTACTATTCACAACATGACCATCACGTATGCATTGTTCCAAAAGAAATGGATTAGACAGAATTTATTAGTACAAGACTGAAGGAAAAATACCTGTTGTCATACCCGTTCTTGAAAAATAACTACATGGTAAAATCTGTGCCCTCACAGCATGAAACAGTGGTGACAAAACAGCACAGTGTAGCAATATGAACATATGTGATCCTCAAGCGATAGGTCTGCTTTAAAGCAGAGACTTTTGCAGTCTTGACTGAGAGTATCACAGAAAAAAAAAAAAAATTAAAAATCTGGGCACTTTTAAGGCAGCAATAATGTGTGTTTGTACTTATGTAAGTGAACCATAAGCCTATACACTCCTGTGAGCAAACAAGTAAGAGAAGTTACTCCATGCAATAGTAAAGGTTGGGAGCCAATTGGCTCAAAAGCAGTCTTACAGCAGAAGACCTGAGGGTCCCCACAAACAAGTTGAGCACAAGTTAGCAGTGCCTGCCCTTTCAGCAAAGGCCAGCTGCATCCTGGGCTGTATTAACAAGAATGCAGCCAGCAGACTGAGGGTAGCAATTCTTCCCCTAACGGACCCTTGTCAGATCACATCAGGAGTACTCCATCCAGCGTTGAGCTCCCCTGTATAAGAATGCCTTCAACATACTGGAGTGAGTCCAGCAAAGAGCTACCACAACATTCAAGGTGCTGGAGTAGGTGATGTGTGTGGAGAGGCTGAAAGAGCTGGGTTTGTTCTGCCTCGAGGAGAGACAACTCAAGGGAAATCCTACTGCTCTCTGCAACAATTTCATAGGACAGCATAGAGAAGATGGAGCCAAATTCTTCTCAGATGTCTGCAGAAGAATGATGAGAAGCAACAGACACAGCTGGAATACAATAAATTCTCATGCTATACAAAAAAAGTTTCATCTTGAGGATGGTCAAACACTAGAAAGGGCCTAGAGAGACTGTGAAATCTCTGTCCTTAGAAATACTGAAAACTTGATTATATACAGTCCTGAGCTGTCTGATCTAACTGGACCCTCTCTGAGCTAGTGGTTGGACTACAAGGCCTCTGGAGGTCCCTTCTAAACTACTTGGTTCTGTGATTCTATTCTACCACCAAGGAGTGCATATGCTTCTGTCAGTGTTCAACCAGCCTAAGCACAGAGGGTTGATATTGATTGCAGTTCCAGAAGTCAGAGTCGAGCACTTAACAACCCTCTCCATGATGATAATTGCCCTGCCTAATCACTCCTGATCCATCGGAAGGGAATGCGTCACAATCAAGTTGGACACACGTTCTATGTACCTGTGGGTAATTCCCATCAAATAGCAGGCGTCTTGAGGGCAGGAGTCAAACATGATCATTACAACTGAGCCTTTTTCCCACAGCTGTAGATGTGCAAAGCACTGCATACACATTTGACATCTTTGGGAAGGGTGGTGCGGCGGGTTGATTGTTCACTCAGTACAAGACATATTAATAGGGCTCGTTTTCACTTTCTCAACCACTTAGATGAAATCTCACTGGTCTACTCAGTACAAAGGAGAAGGAAAAGAGTAGATTAGAAATCTAAACAGTAATTTAAGGCAACCACTGCAAACTCATCAAAACAGAGCAGAGGAAAATCAGAGAGATATAACTCTTACTTGTACCACTGCTTTTACTATAAGGTGCTATCAACCCACTTCTGTGTGTAACTACGTCATCTGCCTGTTTCTTCCAGTCATCTGCTGCTGACCCTTACCACAGATGGGATTCCAGACCTGATCCATCTCTGTATCCTTGCTGTTCTTGGGAGAACTCACCTATTTCTGTTTCATATGTTGTTACAGGGGTTTTTTTTCTTCCTCCTGTGGCTGCTGTGGACAGACATTCAAATTTGCAGACCACCACACACTAAAATCTCTCTGGGGTTCACTGGTCAATCCAAATTCACGCCTGCCCACCCCATGTCTCATAAGCACAACTCCCAAGGTCAACATACTCTCCAAAATTGTATTCTCCAAACAACTAATTCCTAAACAGTTCACCAGCAGCCATGTGGATGACTGGTTTACCAGTCTCATGAAAGATTTTAGTGCACAGATTAGGCTCCAATCACTGAAGAGCTTGACTGTGTATTCCTACAAGCTACAACACAGTTGCCTGTGTCGGGCCACGTGAAGGCTTTTTAACCAAGCACAGCCTTTCCATGCTGTCCTGCCCGTGAGGACACTCTGACATATGCGATGGCTATGACCATAAAGCACATGAGAATTACCAGACAGGGGAAAAAGGGATACAGGTTCTCTCCACGATGTATGAAGAGACAAAGCCCTGAGTACAGTACAGGTTTCACAGTATTTCTATATGCTTTCAGGCACAGTCTGGTGACATTTGGAAGACCAGAGAGTGGTGAACCGCCTGTTTTTTGTTAGCTCATGATCCTTGTGCTGTACATTTCTGAAAGCTCCACAAACTGCACTGTGATATTTATTGCTTCTATATTCTTTAAACAGTAGTAGTGTACCAAGGAGCCTCTGCATAGCAACACAGCTAACCTAGAATAGCTAAACTTAAGTCTCAACTCAAAGTCAACAGGAATCCCTGGTTTATGTTACACAACACCCTGGTTTTGCTGGGATGTGAAGCCCTGTATATAATAAGTGATATTAACTTGAACTGATGATCTAGTAGCTCAAGTATGACAATGCAACTGCATAAAATAACGTTCACTTATAACAGCATTTAGAGTATGTTTGCAAATTCTTGATTTATACATGATTTGCAAGATGTAATTTTTAACTCAGTTAATACTAGACAGATTTACAAAAATCAGACTCTGAAAGCAGGTTAGCACATGTAAGCAATTAAATCTTCCATTTCATTCATTAATATTAATCTAAACCCATTATTTATTTTCTAACACATTCACATAACTAAATTCTCTGCAACAGCTGCGTTTTGCAGAGATGCAAGACCTGTACAAAATTCCACATTCAGACTTAAATCCTTGTCATATTTAAAGCCTCACAGAAATCACCAAGGTAGAAGTAAAACCCAGGATCTTCAAACCGACCAACAAAGACCTTTTCCTTGAATGAATGGAGTCACTCATCACTTTAGGAAGTGGGAAAAAGTTATCCTTTTCTGACTAATCACTAACAGGCACAGCTAGCACATTAAGCAGTTACCATGACCCCCCCACTGCAAAGTCTTGTTTCTATACCTGTTCAAATCCCCAAATCAGCTGTCCATACATAGTGCAGGCTGATAGCAAGAACAGGAAAAAAAATCATGGTCAACAACTACCTAAGTCAAGCTCCTGGCCCTTCTCACCCCTGCAGAAACCGCAGAGCTTGCCGAGTCTCAGATTCCCAGGAGAGGTAAAGACTGGCAATCTTTCCATGTTGTGTATGGCTTTACTGCCTGTTCAGGAGAGCCAGATGGTAATTTTAACTTCGGTTTTTATGTGCAAAGCTGTTGCTAAGTGTTCCTGTCAAAGCTCTTTCTACAAAGGAGGACTCAAATATTCAGAATTCACTGTATCACTAGGAACTAGAGAAACCTTGACATTTTGATTTATGTATTAGGAAACCAATGGACAGACACTTTAATGGATTTACTCATGGCCACCAAGAAAATCAATAGTAGACAAAGCATTTGAGTTCAGGAGATCCCAGCTCCCCATCTTAGGATCATTCTACAGGTTCTCATACATTTGTGGAGGGCAACTAACCTCCTATTTTTCTCCAGTCCTGTCAGGAAGTCACCCCAGCAAAGAATGTGGACCAGAGGAGCCTCCAAAGTTTTGGATGATGCCTAAAAATAAATGCTTTGTGACTGTGAAGCCGAAAACAGCAAATCCCAGCAGCACTGACTCTGCCCAGGGGCATGAAGTTTAATACTGAACAAAAGCAGTATCTCATGTAACAGGATTTCTGGCCTCAGACACAATTAGGAAATATTTAGAAAAATATGAAATGGACTCTGAAGTCTGCTGAAGAAAACTTCAAGTAGCTCTCTTAAGAACAAAAGTCAGCTGCTCATCCTCTCACCTTCCGCCAAAACACACTGCATTACAGGTGTACTCTGAGGCACTGGGGTTTGGTTTACAGCCAACACTTGAGTATGTCTTCTGTCAGTGAGAAAAGCAAACTCTCTGCACTGCTTCAGAATTAATAACCACTCCAGTCTTTGGTGGGATTTACCTTATGTGAGGGTTTTGCTGTGCTTTGCACAGAAGAGCTGGTGCTGTCTGATAATCTAGGAATGATCTAACATTGTCAAGCATCAGGTTTCTCTGCCAAAGCAGTGTGCATTAACGATGGAGGCAGCAAAACAGCTGGGTATTCCCTTGACCTTCTGTCAAACAGAAGTCAACAAGGAAAACAGTATTTACAGGAACCTTTTCTCCCTACCATTTAACAGTTCTCTATAACTTTGGAAAATCCTATAGGTATGCAACTTGTCTTAAGAAAAAAACTGCTTCCAAAGTTGGTCACTGACCACAGAACTGTTATTAAAATAAAGGACTACCATCCACGATGGCAGGGGGAAAGAAATAAAAAAAAAAAACCACACACACCACACCACGAAAAGACACACACACAAAAAAACCAATGAATCTCACCACAAATCCAGAAGGAAAAATATCAGTGTACTCAAAAGGTACTGTGGATAGGTAATTAAGTTAGTGCAATAAGGATATGTGTCATGGTTTAACTGCAGCCAGCACCTAAGCATCACATAGCTGCTCACTAACTCCCCCCCCGCATCAGGAAGAGAATTGGAACGGTGAAAGAGAGAAAACTTATGGATTGAGGTAAGAAAAGTTTAATAATTGAAATAA